>NC_046166.1:44269662-44527162 GCF_011064425.1 Rattus rattus | reverse complement strand
GGATTGCCTTCCTCTTTCAGTAGGGAGAGGGCTTTGCCATGCATTATGTACTGAAGGCTATTAATTGATGCAGTTAAAAGATATAATTCACAAACTAATTTGTAGAGAAAGTATATGAGGTGGAATTTATCTCTGAATGCCACCTTGATGACCCTAATCACTCTTCCCTTCAGGATTTTATCCCCAGACATGTGCACGCACAGTGGATACATGCATACCCAAAGAGGCCCAGCTTTCCTAGACAAAGACTCCCATCAAGCAAGGCATTGCTGGTAACTCCATTGCTGGCATTTAAACTGTTTTCTAATGTTGTTAGCAGCACAGTTCCTCTGAGAAAAGAAATGTGGTGAAACGCAATGATAATAGTAATAATAGTGATGAGAGCAAATGCTCACAGCGCTTTCTCCCTGCTAGGAACTAAATGTTCCAAATGCTTAAACACATGAACTCATTTTATCCTCCCAACAACCTAAGACATAATTATTGCTGTTATCTAGGGTTTCTGACTGAGGAAATGAGGCACAGACAGGCAGAATAGTCTGTCCACTTTCACAGCGCTAAGGACCAGTCCAGGCAGTGTTTGGATGCAGGTGGGCTGGCTCCAAGCCCCTGTATACCATTGTGGTTGCGGATTAAAAGTTTATTACACATTAAATATAGAGACTTGATATTATTAACTGAAGACTGACTGGATAACTTGAATTGTTTTTATACCTGTTGTAAAGAAAAGGCTGGGAGTACCCTTTCAAAGGAATTGATGACATGATCTAATACATATTTTTTCTGCTACAAATCAGATTTTATTAATCTTTGGCATTTTTACATCTTTCATTTCATATATATATACACACACATATATATATACATACATACATATATATATATATATAAATATATATATATATATATATATATATGTCTTGTGTTGGAATTCATGTTCTTATCCTTCCATGGAAGCCAAGGGCTTGTCTGGCAGTACGTAGCCCACCGAGTTATGCTGAGTGGCAGTCTTCCCATTCTTCTCACCCTACCCTGTCCTCCTGTTTTTCCTCCTTTCTCCTTTCTTCTCCTTCCTCCTCCTTACTCTTTTTTTTTTTTTTTTATTAACTTGAGTATTTCTTATGTACATTTCTCGAGTGTTATTCCCTTTCCCGGTTTCGGGCAAACATCCCCTTCCTCCCCCACTTCCTTATGGGTGTTCCCCTCCCACCTCCCCCATTGCCGCCCTCTCCCCAACAGTCTAGTTCACTGGGGGTTCAGTCTTAGCAGGACCCAGGGCTTCCCCTTCCACTGGTGCTCTTACTGGGATATTCATTGCTACCTACGACGTCAGAGTCCAGGGTCAGTCCATGCTTAGTCTTTAGGTAGTGGCTTTCTCCCTGGAAGCTCTGGTTGCTTGGCATTGTTGTACATATGGGGTCTCGAGCCCCTTCAAGCTCTTCCAGTCCTTTCTCTGATTCCTTCAACGGGGGTCCCGTTCTCAGTTCAGTGGCTTGCTGCTGGCATTCGCCTCTGTATTTGCTGTATTCTGGCTGTGTCTCTCAGGAGCGATCTACACTTCTGCACTTCTTTGCTTCATCCATCTTGTATAATTGGGTGGCTCTATATATATGGGCCACATGTGGGGCAGGCTCTGAATGGATGTTCCTTCAGTCTCTGTTTTAATCTTTGCCTCTCTCTTCCCTGCCAAGAGTATTCTTGTTCCCCTTTTAAAGAAGGAGTGAAGCATTCACATTTTGATCATCTGTCTTGAGTTTCATTTGTTCTAGGCATCTAGGGTAATTCAAGCATTTGGGCTAATAGCCACTTATCCATGAGTGCATACCATGTATGTCTTTCTGTGATTGGGTTAGCTCACTCAGGATGATATTTTCCAGTTCCAACCATTTGCCTACAAATTTTCATAAACTTCGTTGTTTTTGATAGCTGAGTAATATTCCATTGTGTAGATGTACCACATTTTCTGTATCCATTCCTCTGTTGAAGGGCATCTGGGTTCTTTCCAGCTTCTGGCTATTATAAATAAGGCTGCGATGAACATAGTGGAGCATGTGTCTTTTTTATATATTGGGGCATCTTTTGGGTATATGCCCAAGAGAGGTATAGCTGGATCCTCAGGCAGTTTAATGTCCAATTTTCTGAGAAACCTCCAGACTGATTTCCAGAATGGTTGTACCAGTCTGCAACCCCACCAACAATGGAGGAGTGTTCCTCTTTCTCCACATCCTCGCCAGCATTTGCTGTCACCTGAGTTTTTGATCTTAGCCATTCTCACTGGTGTGAGGTGAAATCTCAGGGTTGTTTTGATTTGCATTTCCCTGATGACTAAAGATGTTGAACATTTCTTTAGGTGTTTCTCAGCCATTCGGCATTCCTCAGCTGTGAATTCTTTGTTTAGCTCTGAACCCCATTTTTTAATAGGGTTATTTGTCTCCCTGCGGTCTAACTTTTTGAGTTCTTTGTATATTTTGGATATAAGGCCTCTATCTGTTGTAGGATTGGTCTTACTCTTTTTTTTTAACCTCTCTTTCTCTTGTTCTTTGTTTTAAAGACAGATTCTTATTCTCCGATTGGTTGAGACTTGCTCTGTAGACCAGGCTCGCCTCCAACTCACAGAGAGCTCACTTCTGTCTGTCAAATTCTGGGAATAACAGTGTAGGTCTATGATAACTGCTTACCTCTTTGAGACGCAGCCTGGGTACTCATTTTTATGAAATCAAATCAGCAAGAATACTCAGGAAACAAAACTTTCTGTGCATGTGTATTTTCTTTCTAGTAGGGTTATAATCTCTTGGTAATATATACCAGACAAATAATCCTTTCCATATTAATTAACCATCATCACAGTCTAGGTTCTCTGTATTGTATTTATTATTATTAGGAAAGCTGCTCAACTCCATTTCTACCAAGTAGAAGAACAATGTAACTACCTAGGCTAATTCTGGAGCCTCCTTTTAGCCACTGGGCTATATTACTGATATTTTTCTTTATTTGGGGCGTATTAATATTCTTTTCTTTAATTGAGGCAGGGTCTTGCTATGTAGCTGAGACTGACTTGGCACTCCCTAAGTAGCTGAGGCTGGTGCTGAACTTAGGTTTTCCTACCTATGAGCACTAGGATTCTTGGCATGTACTGTCATGTACAGCAAGCACCTGGGCTATATTACTGCTCAATAAAAAATAGCCAAATAAGTCAGTTTGATTAGAAGTTTGAATTGCAGGGATATTATGGTGCAGGAACATGGAGAGAACAGTTAATCCCTAGGTCTTTAGGAGCAGAGAATCTATTTGGCTGACAGGTTAGAGATGAAATTTTTTGAACCAAACATCATATACATAGTAACTAAAGTTGGGTGGTGACGTCATTTTATTTCAGGAAAGATGGGCATATTGATTAGGAGATATCCTCACTTTAATGCTGCTTGAAGAAATGATGAGGGTGCATGCCAAGAGAGCAGAAAACCATCTGCTGAAGGACTACTGATCAAATGGTGGTCCCTGGAAAACGATTCCACTGAGCTCTTTCCTTAGTTCTACTTTGATTACTTACAGTTTAGTTACACATGGTCAACAGCAGGTTGAACATAATCAGTGGAGGGCCAGAGAGATGGCCCAGCAAGTAATGTATTTGCCTCACCACTCATGACCTCTTTGATCTCCTGACTTGATAGAATCGAAGGAAAGAACAAAGTCCAACAGATCGTTCTCTGATTAACACACTTGATACATAGTGTGGCACACTCATCCTATGGCAGGTGAATGCCCAACCACCACACACACACACCTCTGCTGCCACCTTTCAGAAGCTTGAGTTTATAAGGATTTGTCAGACAATCTGAGATTGAACCCAAGGTCTCTTGAATTCGAGAGAAACACTCTCCCAAATTGATCCATATCTTCAAGCCCTAGATTTATCCTTAATGACTAAAATAAAAAAATCGAAAGCTCCATTTACTTTTTCTACTTTTTTCTGTCAAAAGAATGTAGGATCCTAAAGTTCCAGCAGAGTTCATTTATAAAACAAAGGATCAATAGAGTTGAAATCTCACATTCTTAGTTAAGTAACCAGAGGGGTGTTCTTGGTACTTCAGAATAAATATCAGTACTCTGGGTCATAAATACTTGTAGTTTCCTCAATATGACACATTTTATGACTGTTAGACTGAGATGTCCACGAACATGTTTCTGGTTTAATCAGACTATCAGTACATTGCACATAGCAAGCGTTTGCTTTTTTTTAATATTAATAAAAGATGCTGTCACGGTCTTTGTGAGTTCATATGTGTATCAGCACTGCTGTGCCTGGGACACTGTTTCCTTGGAGTCATCCCTCACCTTTGGCTCTTACAATCTTTCTGCCTCCTCTTCCGCATAAATCCCTAAGCCTTACAGGAAGCCACTAGTGCACATAATATCTAAACAAATTTGAGCCAGACACATATCCGAGCTCAGAAAAAGGGAAATGGATACAAAGTTCTATTCCCAACCAAGAAGGTATCTATTTGTAATGGATACCTGCTTCGAGTAAAGTCAGTTCTCTCCAATAGCATGACACTGAGTATGTCAACCACACTTTAGTGCATTCTCCACATTTAGGAATATTTAGTCCACACAAAACAGACTTCATTTGTGTGTGTGTGTGTGTGTGTGTGTGTGTGTGTGTGTGTGTGTGTGTGTGTGTGTGTGTTTGCACATGCATATTTTGTAAAAATTTTTTTGTTGTTTTTTGTATTGTTTTTGACATTTTGAAAGAGAGAAAGAACAAGAAGTTAGGTTGGTAAGATATGGGAAGGATCTGGGAGAAGTTGGGCAAGGGAAAAGAATACTACATGAAATTTGTTTTTTTTTTACAAAGCTATCTTAGTATTACTATTGCTATGTTAAAGCACCATGACCAAAAGCAATTTGGGGAGGAAAAGGGTTATTTCTTCTTAAATCTTGTAGTCCATCATCCAGAGAAGTCGGGGCAGGAATTGACACAGAGGCTATGGATGAGTGCTGCTTACTGGTTTGCTTCTAATGGCTTGCTTAGCCTGCTTTCTTATAGTACCAGGACCACCCACTCAGGGTGACATGACCCACATCAATCATCACTCAAGAAAATGAACCACAGTCTTGCTCACAAGCCAGTCTGGTGGGAGCATTTTTTCAACCGGAGTTTCTTCTTCTCAAATGACTCTAGCTTGTATCAAGGTGACATAAAACTAGTCAGCACAGAAGCCAATAAATATGACAACAAAACCACCACCAACAAAAGGTGTCAAAGAAGCTAATCGCCACACCTACAGATTCCTACCAACATGATTGCTGAAACATGAGTGGATAACAAAGGACTTGCTAACCCAGATGGAGAGAGTCCACAAAGCTTCAACCCTACACAAAGAATACAGATTCAAAGAAACGATTCATTTTTCCTGCCTTTTTGTATGAATCTGTGATACACTACCTGAAAATAAACAAGGAAAACAGATCCACATTAAGTCACAACTTAATTGAATGTTCTAAATACTTTCCGTAATCCCAGTCTTTTCAAAACGTAAGCAGACTAAGTAAATTCAACATGCTAATGCCTCATTCTCATGAACCCAGGTGTTTTAAGAAGTAGAGTGGAGAGAAAGGCTATCTACGTCATAAAGAATGATTCCTAATAATATTCTGCTATACATGTAAACAGAACCTGAAATAATCACCACGAGAGATGTTCTACCCAGCAACTGATGGAAACAGGTACAGAGACCCAGAGCCAAACATGAGGTGGAACTCAGTGAATCCTGTGGAAGGACAAGAAGGATTCAGAAGCATCAAGGACACCACAAGAAAACTCATGGAATCAACAATACGGGGCTCTTAGGGGCTCACTGAGTCTGACCCAACAATTAGGGAGTCCACATGGGTTTAACCTAGGCTCTCTGCATGTATGTTATAGTTGTGTATTTTAGTATTTTTGTGGGACCCCTAACAGAGGAAGCAGGAGTTGTTATTGATGCCTTTGCCTGCTTATGGGACCTCTGTCCTCCTACCTGTTGCCTCATCCAGGTTTAATGTGAGCGGAGTTACCTCTTCTTATTACAGCTTGATATGCCATGTCAGGTTGATATCCCTGGGAGGCCTGACCTTTTCTGAAGAAAAGTGGAAGAGGAGTAGCTAGAGAGGCAAGATGGGGGAGAGGAATTGGAAGAGGGTAGAGAGGGGAAACTGCTGTCCAGGTGTAATATATGAGAGAATAAATATAAAAAAGAATTACAGGCAACTAAGGAATGCTGGGAGTAGGAGAAAGTCTTCCCCAGAGGAGAGCACAGAGATTGGTAAGTGGGAAATAAAATAATTGCATTAGAATCTCAAAACACAAAAGAACTAATTTAGAATGTGATGATAGACCAAGCCCAAAGTGATCAGAGACTAAGATAGCATAAAAGTAAATCATTAAAGAATTTCTATAGCACCTAAATATATTTGTACAGGTTTTTATAATTTTAATGCTTTAAAAATTTAGGTTTTTATAAAAGCTCAATAATGGTGGGGGTGGGCATTGTGTCTCATGACCATTATACTGGCACTAGAGAGGCCAAGGCAGGATGAGTTCCATGAGGTTTAGCCTGGTCTAGGCTACTCAGTGAGTTTCAGAGCAGTTTAGTCTATAGTGAGAGGTCCTGGTTTCTGATAATTAAAAACAAACAAACAAACAAACAAACAAACAAACAAACAAAAAACCCTCTCTTCCAAGACTCAGGGAACATTTGTAAGAAGAGAGGAAAAGAATGTCAGAGGAGGAGGATTGGGGAGGAGGGCGGTGAAACACTGCCTCTGGACACTGTGTGGCCAACGCACTCATGAACTCCCCACAGTGCTGGTTAACTGCATGAGCCTGACTCCCTCTGATGGGGGCAGCAAGGCCAGTCAGTGTTCCAGCTGATAGCGCTAAGTGCTCTCAGTTACAAGAGAGGAAAGGAGACAGCAGGCGAAAGGGCATGAGGGTCGGAAGAAGAAGCATATGGCATTGTGGGAGACTGGAGATAGGGGTGGATATGGTGAAAAGAGATTGTGTCCATGTAGAAAATTGTGAGAATAAATAAAATATTACAAAAAGAAAACAAAGCCAAAAAGGCCCAATATTATTTTTTGCTTTTTGCTGATATCTGCCCAAAGGCAAGTTTTAGGGCAGTATGATGAAGTCGTCTTGCGCAAATTGGAAGGTATGTACTTAAATAGCATGAAACAATGGCAAAGAAATAATTTAGTCAGTTTGTGCCAGTGCTGACCAGCTAATTGCTTTGCATGCTAATTGAGACCCAATGAGAAGGAAAAAGTCAATAAATTAAAAGGGCCCCTTCTTTAATCTGTGAAGCCCATTCAAGAATTTGAACATAATACTTCTCTTTTTAATAGGAATAGTGAACCCCTACGGCGTCACCAGTCTAACTGCAAGCTAACCACCTCAGAAGCATATGCCGCTGTCATGGTCGAGTTAACATCAGATAACTGGGGGAGACTGGCAGAGAACTGACTCCTTTTCTGAGGTAACTGTGGTACAGAAGTGATCTTTGCTCCATACAGTCCATACAGTCACAAAGGGGCCAAGGCTGGAAGAGTAATCCCTATCACCCTGAAAACAGATTTGGTAAACTGAGTTAGGCTGGAATAAACCTGTCTTCTCACTTGAGAATTAAAACGCAGTTGGGAGTGGTTTCTGTATCAAGTGGACTAAGTCAAGCACCAGAACATGAAATACAATGGATGGAGATTCTCCAATCGTAGGCCACCAACTGTTCAGATTGTATCTGCATACAATCAATGCACCAGCAGCCTGCTCATAGACAGCAAATGCCAACACTGGTCATCAAGACAGTTGGGGTGTACTATTTTCTGACGCTCTGTGTGTTATCAGCTCCAGTAACGAGTGGGGTTTCCTGCAAAACCTTTGGTCCGAAGTGCAGCTGAGTTCTAAAACACTTTTCTGGCTCAAATATATTTTGCTAATTTGAACTTGTCTCAGACGTTTCTTTTCTTTTCTTTTTTTTTATTATTATTAACTTGAGTATTTCTTATATACATTTCGAGTGTTATTCCCTTTCCCGGTTTCCGGGCAAACATCCCCCTCCCCCCTCCCCTTCCTTATGGGTGTTCCCCTCCCAACCCTCCCCCCGTTGCTGCCCTCTCCCCAACAGTCTAGTTCACTGGGGGTTCAGTCTTAGCAGGATCCAGGGCTTCCCCTTCCACTGGTGCTCTTACTAGGATATTCATTGCTACCTATGAGGTCAGAGTTCAGGGTCAGTCCATGTATAGTCTTTAGGTAGTGGCTTAGTCCCTGGAAGCTCTGGTTGCTTGGCATTGTTGTACATATGGGGTCTCGAGCTCCTTCAAGCTCTTCCAGTTCTTTCTCTGATTCCTTCAACAGGGGGTCCTGTTCTCAGTTCAGTGGTTTCCTGCTGGCATACGCCTCTGTATTTGCTGTATTCTGGCTGTGTCTCAGGCGATCTGCATTCACATTTTGATCATCCGTCTTGAGTTTCATTTGTTCTAGGCATCTAGGGTAATTCAAGCATTTGGGCTAATAGCCACTTATCAATGAGTACATACCATGTATGTCTTTCTGTGATTGGTTAGCTCACTCAGGATGATATTTTCCAGACGTTTCTTATATGGTGTTGAGACTTCATTAGGGAACATTTTCAAACTAATTAGAATGAGGAGGATAAAGAAGGGAGTGTGTAAGTCAAGACCAAAACATTTGTATTTAAATGTTTGACTTAGAAGCTTTCAACATGCGCACTGGTCATCTGCTTGCATAAACCCATAAGGAGTGTTAGGAGTTAAGTGCAGCCAAGTGCTCAGAAAGGAATGCACGTGGGGATAGACAGCTCCCATCACCAACTGTGCTGGAACCTGGTGTGATATTGGGTTAAAATGAACAGGTGATGCTTCACTCCTTCTTTAAAAGGGGAACAAGAATACCCTTGGCAGGGAAGAGAGAGGCAAAGATTAAAACAGAGACTGAAGGAACACCCATTCAGAGCCTGCCCCACATGTGGCCCATACATATAGAGCCACCCAATTAGACAAGATGGATGAAGCAAAGAAGTGCAGACCGACAGGAGCCGGATGTAGATCGCTCCTGAGAGACACAGCCAGAATACAGCAAATACAGAGGCGAATGCCAGCAGCAAACCACTGAACTGAGAACGGGACCCCCGTTGAAGGAATCAGAGAAAGAACTGGAAGAGCTTGAAGGGGCTTGAGACCCCATATGTACAACAATGCCAAGCACCCAGAGCTTCCAGGGACTAAGCCACTACCTAAAGACTATACATGGACTGACCCTGGACTCTGACCTCATAGGTAGCAATGAATATCCTAGTAAGAGCACCAGTGGAAGGGGAAGCCCTTGGTCCTGCCAAGACTGAACCCCCAGTGAACTAGACTGTCGGGGAGGGTGGCAATGGGGGAGGGGGGGGGGAACACACATAAGGAAGGGGGAGGAAGGGATGTTTGCCCGAAACCGGAAAGGGAATAACACTCAAATGTATATAAGAAATATTCAAGTTAATAAAAAAAAAATTATATGTGAAAAAAAATGAACAGGGTGAAAAACATGTGAGTTTTCAGCTTTTTAGCGTCATCCACACATCAATTCTATTTTAGGAGTAAGTATGTTTTTGTGAAACAAAGGAACTCAATGTGACTTCCTGGTGGGGCCCAGAGTAGTATTTTCTAAGCAAGAAAATGGGCCCTTTCTGCAGTGACATAGAGACATGTTTGCACTAAAGCCATGAAGGTAAAAAATGTCCTTTTGTCAGTCTAGAGCAGGTTATGCCTCCAAATAAGTTTGCAAGAGGCTGGAACAAACACTTTCAGGTTTGAATATTGAAATTATTGATCAGTAAGTAATCACAAGACAGGCCACATAACTTAAAGGTGTTTATGCAGGTGGAAACTAATGCAATTGTAATGGTATGATGCCAGAAAATAATTATATTTGCCTTATATCTTTAACAATGTGTGTGTGTGTGTGTGTGTGTGTGTGTGTGTGTGTGTGTGTGTGTGTGTGAGAGAGAGAGAGAGAGAGAGAGAGAGAGAGAGAGAGAGAGAGAGAGAGAGAGAGATTGTCTTGGGAGTGTAGAGTGAAAGAACACAGTAGATCCACCAATGTTTGGGATGCTCGTTTTGACCCAACAGGTCAGGAAAGATGAAAACCTCTTTGTATTTTGTGTAAAATTTCTAGAGTTCACTCTTTTCAAATTCTGGCTTGGATTTTACATGTCCCCTCAAGGAACCATGTGCTTGCTATATGTTTGGTCCCCAGTGCAGAGCTACTGACAAGTGTGAACCTTTAAGAGGTAGAGCCTAGGGAGAACCCTCAAGGTTATTGGGTGCAATGCCGTCAAGGTAGAAGAGTAGTTCTACCTCTTCCTTCTCCTCTTTTTAGCTTCTCAGGTATGCAATGGGAGGTTTTCCTTCATAGCAATTTCCCATCACAGTGTGTTACCTCGCCACCAAGTGGAGCCAGTCTATCCTGACCTAGGAGCTCAAAGACTGTGAACCTGAATAATCCTTCCTTCTTTATAAGTTGGCCTCAGCAAAGATTAAAACAGAGACTGAAGGAACACCCATTCAGAGCCTGCCCCACGTGTGGCCCATACATATACAGCCACTCAATTAGACAAGATGGATGAAGCAAAGACGTGCAGACTGACAGGAGCCGGATGTAGATCGCTCCTGAGAGACACAGCCAGAATACAGCAAATACAGAGGCGAATGCCAGCAGCAAACCACTGAATTGAGAATAGGATCCCTGCTGAAGGAATCAGAGAAAGAACTGGAAGAGCTTGAAGGGGCTCAGACCCCATATGAACAACAATGCCAAGCAACCAGAGCTTCCAGGGACTAAGCCACTACCTAAAAGACTATACATGGACTGACCCTGGACTCTGACCTCATAGGTAGCAATGAATATCCTAGTAAGAGCACCAGTGGAAGGGAAGCCTTGGGTCCTGCTAAGACTGAACCCCAGTGAACTAGACTGTGGGGGAGGGCGGCAATGGGGGAGGGTGGGAGGGGAACACCCATAAGGAAGGGAGGGGGGGATGTTTGCCCGGAAACCGGGAAAGGGAATAACACTCGAAATGTATATAAGTTGGCCTCAGGTCTTTTGTTATGGTAACAAGATTTTGGCTAACAATTTTCTGGTATTGTGTAGTTACAGCAATAATGAAATATAGTAGGTGAAGTCACATGAATACAATAGGAGGTGGTTGAAAGAAATCTATTAGAAAAAACCCCCTTTGTTCTTTTATTGGTGTCCAGCTTTCCCTCAGCTTAGCCATAGGATCTCCTTTTTGACTGGAACTTATATAGGCTTTGACCTCTGAGCACAGCCCTGAGCTTTCTTGCCTCCTTTCAGGATGAGAAACTCAGAGATGCACACAGTTTCAACACTGCATGCACTGATTGTCCCCATATCCTCACAGTCTGGAAATTGTTGCTTGTCCGAAGTTCATCTTACACAATAAGTAGAAATGCCTCCCTTTTGTTCCTCAACAAAACAAAACATTATGCCCAAATTGGCTCAGACGTAGATGGGACTCAAAAGGGTCTGAGCAATGTGTCAGCAGGAATTTGCTTCTCTTGCTCTAGATTTCTTAAGCCTCACCTGAGGATACTGTGATGGAACTGAGATTGGACAGTCTCCATCTAAGAAATAATGCCACTCGGGAAAGACTTAAGGCCCTTACAACAGTTTTGAGTGGTCCGGCAAATCGAGAGGAAGGTATAGAGATGTCCCCCCTCCAAATCCTGAATGAACACAGGCACAAATCTTCAGGATCCTCTACCAGAGAGGAATGCTTCTAAGAACCGATGAAGCCTCACTGACAAATCTTTCTAATTTAAAGTCCATGATTTATGTTAAAGTCCATTCTTAGCACATACTCAAATTTTAACAAATGTATAATGACTAGTATCCACGTGAATATCACAGAATAAAAATTGACAGCCTGAAGCCTCGGCACACTGCTCATTCACCTTTCCTCATTAAACACCTGGCATAGCTCAGGTTTTTTGCATTCTCTGTGATTTTGACTTTTCTAGAATGTCCTATTGAAATCAGTCAACATGTAGCTGCAATTCCTGGATCCAACAATTCGGTGGAATTTTCCATTGAACTATGACAAACTAATTTCTAACTGCCTGTCCCCTGGTTGACTTGTGAGACATCTGTACACTTTCTTCTCTATTTTGCCCTTAATGTAGCAAAATGGAGCCATGATTCCCCGAGCTTGCTAGTGGTCCATAATACTCCAAGATGCCTGTCGACCTGGAAACCCTTCTAATAGCTCAGCAGCCAGTGATCGGCTGACAGATCTCCCTAGGGAGCTCTGATCACATCACTCAGATGAACGCACATTCAGGTCTTCTATTCTGCTTGTTTTGAAAATGCAAATTTGTTCCAACACAATTGATGGATCAGAGAATAATTCAAACATAATGTGAATTTCATGTTTGTTTATGCATGCTTTCATCCATGAGAAACACTGTGTGAACAGAGAAAATAGCACACAGATGAACCTAGCCACCCTAGAATGCACGGTACACATGTCCACACACACACAGACACACAGACACACACATATGCATGCACACACATGCATAAAAGCACGCATATACAAGCATGCACACATGCTAGCAGGCACACATGCACACACAGAAATGCACACACACACATACACACACTCATGAGTATACACATGCATGCATGCACAAAACTGTCAGTGTCTCAGTTCATCTCATACACTGAGCCACACGTGCTTATTGTGGGCATTGATAGCATCTGTCTGGAGGCTTTTTCCCTTTTCCTCCTGCCATTGCTGTACCATAACTCACAATGCTCCAGACCACCTGACAGTTCCATTCTCAAGCAAACTCCAGGTCTTTTCAATGATAAAGTGCTATAATTATTATGGCATATCTGCATTTTTAAACTATTTAAAATATTGTCATGTGACATGGTTGATGTGAGCAAGCACCCATTCAACTCAGATAGGGAACTGAGTACAGGCCAAAGTGAAAGAGTACAACTTGATGAGCCAATGAGTTTATTAATGTTACTATAGGACTGCAGTGAAGGCTGTCTTTACAGGAACATAGATGATGGAAAGGCATCACCCGCTTATAGGCAGCCCCATGGGTCTGTGTCTCCTTAACTCATGTTGCAGTTTTTATAAACAGAGAGGATGGACCCATATAAATCTGGTATGCTTCAGGGACTTCCTGATACTTTTGAGTTGTTTATTTCCTGTATTTTACTGACTCTTCTTTTAGAACTTCCCCAGTCATGAAAGTGTCTCTTAGGCAAAGAACATGTGTAGTAGGAAATGACTACACAACAAAATGTAAAACTGTATTGGTTAGGAGGGTTATGTTCTTCTTTTCAGAATATCTCATCCAAGTTCCCAGTCATGCTTGGAGAGAACTAAAAGCCCATGGTATTTATTGCACTGTTTTCCACATTGCTGTGATGTTTAGAAACACAAGGGATCTTCCTATGCTTTAGAAGCATAAGGAGAACTGCCTGTCTATAGCACTTCAAGAGAATTAGTTCCTCATGTTCACAGTGGCACTGTGGGTCCAAGATCCACATCAGTGTGTCAATTTCTGCACCTTTCCTTAGGTTACTTAATCCTTTCTTAAACTTGTTTTACGTTAGTGGTTATCAACCTTTCTAATGGTGCTACCCTTTAATACAGTTCCTCATGTTGTGGTGATCTCTCCAACCACAAAATCATTTTTGTTTCTCCTTCAGAATTATAATATTGCTGCTGTTATGAATCATAATGCAAATATGTAATATGCAAGATATCTGTGATATGTGACCCCTGTGACCTTTGACCACTAAAGAGGTGGCAGACCCACAAGTTAAGAACCACTGTTTTAGGCAGACCAGAGTTGATGCTCAGGAAGATGGGTGTCAAGTATTGTGTGATTACTCAGATTTTTTTCCCTTTGGTTTTTTTCTAGACAGGGTTTCTTTGTGTAGTTTTGGCTATCTCGGAACTCTCTGTCAATCATGATGGCCCAGAATTCAGAGATCCACTTTTCTTTGCCTTCTGAGTTCTGGAATTAAAGGGATATTCCTCACAGCCTGGCTTGACTCATAATTGCTGTGAATTTGACTTTTCCCTGGATAAAATTATTAGGCTCTGTCTCAAAAGACCTGAAGGTGAAAACAGAATGAATGTTTATTTGGAAAAAGAAGATTTGAAACAAAACAAACAGGAAGCCATTAGCTTAGAGTTGTTTCTATACCTAAAATCTATACACAAGTAAATTGAAATTTGATTCAGAAGCATTCTTTACAAATTACTAACTTAAGAGGGGTGGGAGATGTCAATAAACACCAAACTAAACCAACCAATCACAGCCAACTACATCAGCGTACTGCAGCCAATCACAATAAGCCAAAGTAGTCTTTAGCTCTATAAGCAGGAACGCAAAGAAAACCAAAGGAGGTAAATGCCTGTCAGTATTCAATCAGGTACTTTTCTGTATTTGTCGTCATCATCAATACCAAGAAGCCCTCTTCAGAAGATGCTAAAGCTTAGGTTTCTGAACCTGCAACTGACTGCTGGTTGACAGTCACACGGTCCTTTAATATGCAAATAAACTGTTAAAATTATCTTATCATATTCTATTTTTCTTTCCATGAGAGAAGTCTCACTCTGTAGTTTAGAAACTCATTTTAATTCCCATGTCTCAGCCTCTCAGCCCTTGTGATTACAGGGGATTTTACAGGCATGTGTAGATTTGTTAAACTTATTTTGTGTAACCTTTTTCTTTGCACAGACACCTTCTTTGGAAATAGTAGCAGAGAAGGGTCCCCTTTGTCACTTTTCTGCAGGAGACAGTAGGGTTTTCTTTTTTCTCCCTCCTAAGAAGAGTCAAGTCCAGCCACTTGGACAAGTAAGTATGCCTGTATAGTCTTTTGGTTATGGAATGGAGTCATTAACCTTGTTTGTAAAATAAGAAAAAAATGACACCAGGTTTGCTGAATTGATCCTACATACACACCCAGAACTTGGAACTATGTCTGTTTGCCACACATCTTGTAATGGCCATTCAGAGTGTTTCTAGAAGGCATGAGAAAAAACAGACAAACAAACCAAGCCAGTGGGCTTGAGTGAGAGGTGGGAGAAAGGTGTCAGCTTTCCTTGACTCACCATAAGGTTCCTAGGGAGGGAACACAGCTACTATCTAGGGTTTGGAAAAGCCAAGCATGTAGACTCTCCCTTTGCAGAATATAGGCCAATTTATACAAGATTTTGACCCAAAACGTGATTTCAGACTTCTCATCTCCAGAATAGCAAATTTGTATTGCAAGTCATAATTTTTTTATAATAACAGTATAATAGACCATATACTAAAAACAATAAAAGTATAATAAAAGTGAATCACAGTAATAGGAAGAAGAAAAGAGGATAGAGAAAAATGCATTATTTGAAACTAAAATCAGTCACATTTGTATATTGAGTACCAGTTTAGTGCTAGTTACTGGGGTTGGCATTTTTCAAGACCAGGGTAAAAGTACAAGACTAGTCTGAAGTGCCATGGCCAATAGCACAGTCCCATTAGACACACCCCACGACTACTCATGATGTAGTGCCTGCTACTGACACAGTCACTTTTGGTCTGTAGGGGGTAATGGAGTTGTTTCCAAGCAAAGTCGAGAGCATGAAAGATTTTCAATAAACTGCTAAGGACTCATTAGAATTGGGATTGATTTTATGCACTCTGGTTTGGGTAGCATCCTTCTGGTTCCAAAGCAAACCATTGTGTTGGGAGTTGGGAGTGTCACTGAAAAATTTGTGTAGTAGAAAGTTACAGAACAATACCTTTAATCCCATGGTCAGGCGCCAGGGGCATATGCATTTCTGTGAGTTCAAAGTCTGCTTAATCTACACATGAAGAAGTTATATACAGTTAGTACAGAATATTTCTGACAAAGACCTGGTACATAATGATTTTTCATTTGTTTGTTTGCTTGGACTTTTTATTGTTTGTTTTTGAGGGGGTCTGAACAGTCTTTCATAACACATATTATAGTGTCCACACTCCATCCTCCATTACCCGCTCACTTCGCATTTCCAAACATAGTTTCAGAATACCGTGGTGGAGAGTCAAGCCAAGAAGAAAAGAATGGAGAGACCAATGAACTGACGACTTTTGTGGTTTGATAGGCAAAGAAAAATAAATGACCAGAACTCTCTGTGATTAAGAAAAGACCATATTGAAACTGATGAATTAATGAACTAATTTTATGGTATGCCTGTGGTTTTCTAGGTATCAGCTATAGTGCTGGAAACTGCTGTGGTAGAGATGTGTTTATTCCCCATAACTCATGTGTATGGTTTTCTAGTACAGTGGTGTGGATTAAAGAGGAAGTGGTGAGTTAACTGATGGTGCTTCTTGAAGCAAGACCAATGTTTGCCTCTTAGAGAGTTATTACAATTCCCGAGGGAGTAGGTTATTATATTTATTGATTGCTTTCCTTCCTTCTTCCTTCCTCCTTCCTTCCTTCCATCCTTCCTTCCTTTTATCTTTTTCATTCATTCTTTCTGTACTATAAACTCAAGGCCTCTTGAATAGTAGGCAAGCACTTTACAATCAAGCTATATTCCCAGAAAATAGCTTATTATAAAAGAATCAGATGACCCTCTTCTTGATTGTGGCTTTCTCTCTCTCACTGTATTGTCTCCTTTTGCATACATTCCCTCCACAACTATGTCATCCTGATGCCAAATATCATGAGACCTTTAACTGAGCAAAAACAGCAGGAATCAGTAACACCAATTTGGGCTTCCAGAACCATGATCTAAATATCTTTCATATAACATACCCAGCTTTAGCTATTTTGTTACAGTAACAGGAACTCATGGTTCTCATAGGAAATGAAGGCTTTCCTACAGTTTCAGTTTAACTGGGTAAACATGATTTTTAGGCTTCAATATAAGAACTTTATGTTTGTGCCTGCTAGTTTTATCTCAACTTCACATAGACTAGCATCATTTGGGAAGAGGGAATCTCACTTGGGAAAATACATCCAGCAGATTGACTTGTGGGGAAAACCTGTGTTACATTCTTTTGCATAATGATTGATGTGGGAGAGACCAGCTTACTGTGCCCAGAACCACTACTGGGTTGGTGATCTTCAGTGCTATAAGAGAGGAAGATGAGCAAATCAGGTGTAGCAAGCCATGGAGAGCAAGCTACAAAGCTACACCCCTATTTCCCTGGATGATTCCTCAAGTTGCTTTTGGTCATGGTAATTTTAATAGCAAGAAATATCCAAGGACAGTGTTCTCTGTCTTCAGGTTTTCTGTAATTAACAAGGAAACTCCAATAAGGACTAAGGGTAAGCAGGAGAGAAGGGATAGGATAAGAAGAACAGAATTCTTTGAAAGCGAGACTACAGCCATGAATTTCTCTTCCTTACCAAGTTTGTAATTATATCATTCTGCAGTCCCAAGTACTGAACTGCACAATTTCTATCAAGTGCTGTATTTATTCATTATAATGTTAATGTATGCAAAGTAGTACATCTTGTGTGTGTGTGTGTGTGTGTGTGTGTGTGTGTGTGTAGTGTGTGTATGTGATTACAGTTTGTTCTAATTTATTCCCTTCCACCCATTTTTTCAGATAATCTCCTTTTTATTTCTAGATGAATAAAATCCAACTGTGTATATGTACCATTTTTCTTTATTCATTCTACTACTGATGAATGGACATGTAGGTCATTTTCATTTCCTAGCTATTATAAATAATGTAATAAATTTGTTTATGCAGGTATTTTTGTGATATGTTGGCTGAGTCCTTTGGGTATATATCCAGAAATATTACTGCTCATTTTATGGTGGTTTTATTTTTAGTGTTTGAGAACTCTTCATACCGATGGCTCTACTACGAGAGATAGAACTTAGGATTTTTAATACACATTAAGAATTTAGACTCAGAATAGGGTTTAGATCTTTACATTGCTTCTTAGGAAATTTTTTTAACCACAAGCAATTTTCTTAACCTTTTCAAGCCTCATTTATTCAACTGACCTTTTTAGAGTCTCACAGTGGGTCTACTATTGACCTATACTGAAGAAAACAGAAAAAAAAACAGTACTGGGTTTTCAGAGACACAGCCAGTCTTAGAGGAGTCATGTGTGGAACTTTGAACAGTACCCATCTTCTGACTTGCTGTGGGGATTAAATGAGTGAATCTTTATGAGCATGCTTCACATTTGGAAGAAACTCAGTAAATGTTAATTTCTTTCTGTCCCCAGCGGCAGTCTAGTAGTAGGAAGGAAATTTTTCAGCCGGGAACTCTTAGTTTGTGCTTTTCAAACAATATTAACATTGCCATGGGGGCGACTGGCTCTGAATGACAAGTATGAAAACAATATTAGGATGAAGGTTGCTCCACAGATTGGAGAAAATCATAATGAGATTTTGGCTAATAGTCAACATTTGAAAATAATCTTGTTACAAGAGAAATTCTAGTGCATCCAACTTCATGGCGTGGTGAGATGGATTGGAACATAACCTTTTACCTCTGGCAGAGCCAAGTGGTATGCAGATGAGGTTCTGAGAGGAATTAACAGAAATGCATATTAATAATGTTCTTGACTTTCTAAAAGAGTCTGTCAGTGTAGTAATAACTCTAATGGGGAGAGAGTGAAAAGTCTTAACCCTTTTTTAGTACACCAATATTATTAAAATCTACCAAAGGCAGGGCCCAAGTTTCAACCAAAAGATGCTTTTTTGAGATTAGAATACTGTCTCAAATCAAATTATTAAACTGAAATTCACGCTTGCTTCTTTGATGAGCTTCTGGGGAAACGTCTATCATCCTGAAAATGGAGAGTCTAAATGAGAATAAGAGATTTGTTGACACTCTAGCCAGAGACCACCTAGGAAAGCTTGTACTAGAACAAGACCTAATCACATGGCAGCAGCAAAGGAGACCTATCTTGAAGAACCACAGACCTCAGAGAGTATCAGTGAGGTGATAGAAGGGCTTCTTAGCTGCTTGTGTGTGTGTGTGTGTGTGTGTGTGTGTGTGTGTGTGTGTGTGTGTGTCTGTGTGTGTGTCTGTGTGTCTGTGTGTGTGTTGTAATAAAGAGACTTCATCTGGGCATGGCAACACACAACTATAATTCCAGCATTCAGGAGTCTGGGGTAGGAGGGGTTCAGATTGTCCCACAAGTTGAGTTTAAAGTCAGTCTGAGCAACATAGTAAGATCATGTTTTTAACAAAACCTAAATAAGAGATCTGGAGATGGTTCTGTAGTTAAGAGTGCTTGCTGTGCAAACACGAGGATCTGAGTTCAAGTCCAAAATGTCTACATACAAAATGCCAGGTATTTTCACATGTGTTCTTAACTCGAGAGCTCTGGGCATAGAGTCAGGAGGATTGCTGGTCTCTCTGGATGCCAGTGTAGCCACACATTTAACGAGAGACCCTATTTCTCAGGAATAAGGCCAAGAGAGAAAGAGTCATCACTGGGCGTTCTCCTCTGGTTTTCATGAGGCATAGTGATCACCTATGCATGTGCCACAAATATACCCCCCCACACACACATATACATGTACACACAAATAGAGATAGAGGTAGAGAAAAACAAAATTACAAATAAATAAAGTCGATTCTATGATTGATATCCCCCCCCCTTTTGTTTTTTTACCAGTTTTCCTTTGCACATGTGCTCAGACATGTTTGGGTGGTCATTTTGTTCTCTGCTCCCTGTACAATCATGGGTTGGCTTTGGCATTGTTGTATCATGAGACTGTGTATAGTCAGCAGGGCCTGTGACTGACAGGCCAACTCCGTGTCAGCCATAAAGGGCTATCTTTCTCTTTTTGCCTCTTTAACCCATAATCGTGTGAACCTGAACCTCATAGTCCAATAAAGATGACTGGTGACAGACTCACCAGAGAGAGCCATTAACCATTGACCTTAGAATAGACTTACGGGTGCCATCTACAGTGCATAAAAGGAAAGTCTGCTTGTAGACAAATGAGCTAGAGATGGAGAGAGGGTTTATACAGGTTACAGAAAGGTCCACAGAAACACCCTCTAACTCTATAAGGGTACCTTGTAGAATGTTCCAAACAAGAATTGGTCTGTTATACAGAAAGAACTCCCAATCTGTAAAAAATACTTTTGGAAATTTGCTTTTCTGATGCATCTCCCTTAGAGTTTTGAACATAGATTAAAAAAATATCAATAATGGAGATATGTATATCCAAAATCTTTTCTTAAATCTCTCCCAGAAATGACCACGAACTGCTTCATACTGACTTCCCATCTTCCCAGCTATCTCCTCGTGTCCATTTATTCCTCAGGCAACCTAAGGGTACTCCTGTCTGGATACAGGATTAGACCACACCCAAACACCACTTTCTGAAAACAAAGAAATTCTTCATTAAACAAGGTAAGCTTAGGAGTGTTAGAGCTCTTTAACTGAGGTTAGAGTTGGGAGTGAGGACTTGTAAGACTTCCTGGGCAGGAAGAAACACTCCCTACAGTTTAGAAAACGTCAGGTGAAAGTAAACTTCAATATAAACAAATCACTAGTGACAGTCAAGACTGAGACATGGAGTTTTCACCCTGTTCTGTGCTTTAGTCTGTATCTTCTCATTCTTTCCAATATGGTCTGATCTTTGTGATGGAGAACTGTGGAATACAGAAACTGTTTCTTGAGAACCACGAGCCTGTTCATAGTGCACTAGTAGCAGAGTTATCTAACACAATTAACATCTTAAATATTTTTGCTATTTTAACTTGGCCACCCCCAAATTAGACTGAGAATAAATTTTGAGATATGCCCTAGTGGAGAAGGGGAGAATGGGTGTTCAGTTGCATTCCATTACTGCCTCAGAAGTGCTCTGCAATGGGAACTGGAACTCCATGTAAGAAATGATTCTTCAGCCAAAGGGCTTTTAAAAACGTGTCTCCTTTGTGGTCCTTCACCCTTACTCAAAAATGGCAAGCAGTGTCAATAGTAGGAAACATAACAGAGAAGAAAGCACTGGCCTCCCCAAAGACTAGAGGCTTCAGACGAAAGACAAGAGGGACTGTAATCCTGTTTGCAGAGGTGCATAGCACATTGGAAGGAAACACAGGTACCCAGAGAAATCACTGCTGTCATCATCATGAAAATAACAAGCATTGAAAACATGGGAACAGATTTTAAAATATGCAGTGATAGGGAAAATTGAAATTAAATATATAAAAAAGAATCATCCTTTTTAGATGAACTAGATAGAACTTTTTTCTTTTATATTTTCCTTTTTTTGTGAGACAGTGTATATACATATGTGTATGTGCATATACATACATATATATGTATTTTTAAAAACTTTTATAGAAATATTACAATAAAAGCTATTTGTATTTAACTCATGAGATCATGATGAAGACAAAAACAATATAATATGGTTAAATAACCTCAGAATCAATCAACAGCACTAAATCTAAAATGAATATACCCTCCAGAACAGATATTTAAATTTCGTTTAAACGCAGTGTGTAGTTCAGGAAGACAGTTCAGATGGGTCACGTTCAAGATTCCCTTACAACAGGATACACAAAAACTAAGCATTCCAGGAGGCTCCTTTTTGTGCCACTGGAACGAACCAATGATGCTAAAGTCCTCAGCTGCAAAGCAGAGAAGTCAAGTGAGCCAGCAACAAAGCCAGTGCAAGTCCAGGGCAGACCCTAGAGAAAGGTGCCGAGCATCATGGGACTCACGTTTCCCTTGCAGAAGGCTTAGTGGGAAGGCTATGCTCCTTAAGGTAGGATGTTTGATTGGAAATCATTTCTCTGTAGCCTGAGGAAAGCAGGAAAGAGCACTTTCCTTCAACACTGGCTTCAGTGAAGTTCAATTAGCATCCTCTTGCCAGCTCCCACCTGGGCTGGAGTCTGAATTTCTATTGTTTTTATGCTTGAAAATCTGTAAGCAGCAACTTTAAATGTAGCATGTGGTGTCTATAGTGCCCTCTGGTACCTAGGAGAAACAAATGGCAGTACTTCTTGGAAAAATATGTTCTGAAACAAGGCCTAAGAGTCACCTTAGAGAGAAAGCAGCGGCAACTATGAACTAATAAAAATAGGTTATAAACATAGAAGTTGTCATGGGCAGTTGCCAACAGAAACAAACCTGTCCCCAATTAGATGTTAGAATTGCCAAATGCAGATTTTATTAAAATGGGCATGTTTAATATATTTGAAAGAGTAAAAGAAGACATGAAATATCTGAACGAGGATGAATTAATTGGCCAACAGTTACAGAGAAAATACTAGAAATATAAGGGACACTCCATGGTGGTGCTAAGGACCAAACTCAGGTCCTTTATAAGAGCAATATGTGCTCTTAAAAATTAAGTAATTTTTTTTATGTATAGGGGTCTTTTGTCTGCATATTTATGTATCGTGTCTCTGCCTATTACCCAAAGAAACCAGAAGTGGGTGTTACAGCCTCTGGAACTGGAATTTCAGAGAGAGTTGTGAATCTCCATATGGGTGCTCTGAAACCAGCCAGCAACCTCTCAAAGAGCATCCAGTGCTCTTACCTACTGAGCTGTCTGTTTCTCCAACCCCAATACTAGGAATATAAATGATAAAGTAAAAGGAAAATTAATAGGTTAAAAGAGCAGGTTAGATATGGGAAACAGTAAATTGATTTATATAGCTGAGAAATAGTGTTGAAGGCAGGACCAACTGGTTTACCTTTTAGATGAATATCTGCTCCTTTCCACTCTGTAGGACCCCATGGGACAGGAGCTGTACTCTGCTAGGCTGCGTCCCTGTGTGTTATCTGCTCTTTCGTCACATTTCAGCCATCCTATTCCTCCTTTTGCAAACCTTTTCTCCTTTCTCTCTTGAGGACAATTTGTTTATTCATCATCATCATCATGACCATCATGACCATCATGATCACCACCACCACCACCACCACCACCACCACCACCACCACCACCACCACCACCACCACCACCACGGCTGTTGTTGTTGTCATCATCATCATCATTGTCATTGTCTTGTTCTTTTGAAACAGAGTGGCACTAGATGGCTTGGAATACAAGTTTTAGACTAGGCTAGCCTTGAACTTACGGTAATTTTGTCTTAGCTTCCATCGTGTTGTGGTTACAAACATGTACTACCCTACCCAGTTAGCTTATTTTTTTTTTGTTCTTTCCTTTCTTACCCTCCTAGTTATTCTTCCTTCTTTTGGTCTTCTTAGTGTTGACCCATGGCGGCAGCTTCCCCCTTACCATCTTAACCAAAAGCATTGACAGAACACAGTATTCAAAAAAAGAAAATGACAACTTTAGGCTAACAAATTTCAAAACTTAAACTAGACTGATTAAAATATATATCTTATAAAATGACAAGAAAAAGCAACTTGGATTTTCTTATAGTTTTTAGATTAGTAAAGGAACATATTTCTAAGAAGAGAATGTAAAAAAAAAAGTTTGTCTTAAATGAAATCATCCACAGACTAGAAAGTTCCAGAGCAAACTTGTTTACTATGTAGCCTTAGCTGGCCTGAAACTTGCTATATGTAGACCATACTGGCCTTGAATTCACAGAAACCCACCTGCCTCTGTATTTCAAATCTTGGGAATAAAGTCATGTACCACCATACTTGCCCAGAATAAACACTCGATAAGAAACTCTGAGAAGATCAGTTTAGTTCAGGAGCATACATGTAAACATTTTATTTACAATATTAGTATGTAAGTGCAGCAGAATACAACAATCAATCCTGACTATTTTGGGGTTGTTTTAATAACACAATGTTGTTTTAATGTTATAAAATTGATTAATGAAAATGATCACATTAAAAGCTTAATAATAAGAAAAACCTATGCTCATCTCAATAGAAACTGTAAAACATTCAAGAAAATCAATCATTCTTGTTAAAATGTTTAGAGTATTGGAAGTAGGAGAGATGTTCTCTACATTTATAAAATTCACCTATATAAAACCTAAAACAAACGTTACCTTGAGACTAGAGATGCTATAGATTTACTGTGCATGATGTCACAGCAAAACAAGACTTCCTGCTAGCTTGGCTTCTAATTCACATTATAATGGCAGTTCAAACCTGCACAAGAATCAAGATTTTGGAGGAGGAAGTAAACTTTGTTAGTATTCATAAAATGTACAATTGTCAATGTAGAGATCTTTACACTCCCCAAATGCACAAGTAAAAATGGGCAACAATTGTTAGAAAGATTCATCAAGGACAGTTTCTGGATATTAATATAAAAGTCTGCCTCTCTGCAAGGAAGATAATGGAATATACAGTTTGAAAAAAGTTAAGTTATGAGAACAGCACATGCATATATGTGATTGTATTTTCTTCCCACCCAGGCAGGAGATAAAGCTAGTAAAAGCTGTTAACATCCCCATGGATGGAGTCAAAAAGGCCATTGAAAGGAAATTAGATTGTGAATAATGTCTGTGAAGATTGTATGGGAAATACACACAGCATTGTTCAGAGACAATTCGGCTTCACAAAGCTGTTAAACCACACACACACACACACACACACACACACACACACACACACACACATATATACACATGTATATATATAATACATGTTATTATATATTATATAATCATGTCATATATATATAGTATTATATTATAACATCTATATTATATCAGATATAACATTACACATTAGATATTTTGGCTTACATAGATATATTAGTTTCTCTTGACATTTCATTTACATCTTGGTCAATACGTGGTGTGGACAATATTTTTAATTCCAACACTTCTATGGCTTTATAGCTACATTTCATAATCGTGTTAATTTTTATTTTTCTACTGTCTAATGGTTTTCTTTGGGGAATGTTCATCAAAATAGTCTATTTTTATATATTTTTTAAACTTGCTGTTTTAATACTCTGGATATATGTGTTTTTGGATGGATATTTGGAAATCATTGCAAGTTTTTGGTTATCATTTATTTGTTGAATGATTTCTTTGGATGAACAGCTTTTGTATATATAATATTCTTAGATATTTTTCAGATGTTCAAACGTTATATTTAATAACACGCAGGCATACTTTGAGTTCATATTGGAATAACTTTTGACGTCTTTAAAAATTATTTGCATATATATGTATCTCTGATTATCTCTATGGGCAACACTTGCATGCAGTGTCATTAGAGGCAAAGGAGAAATTGACAGATTCCCAGGAACTGGAGTTAAAGTCAATGAGTGAGCTGCTCGGTCGGTGTGGGTGCTGGGAAGGATATCTGAGTCCTTCCCAAGAACATTAAATGCTCTTAAATGTTGACCTATCTCTCCAGCCCCATGCTGGAATAACTTTAACCAATAATTGCAAAATTCTATACAGAAAATGTAAAACATCAAGAGAATTATCTTATTTATTTAGATCTTTTTAAAAAAATGTTATTTAGTCTTTTTTCTTTTTTGTATACTCCAGATTTAATCCCCCTCCTGTTCCACCCTCTGACTGTTCCCCATCCCATTCCTTCTCCCTATTTAGATCTTTATTAAGTAACTATAAATCTAAATATAATTGTTAAGATTACAAAGAATTTGCTTTATAAAAACAAAATTAGGGGCTGGAGAAATGGTTCAGTGGTTAAGACACTGACTGCTCTTCAAGATGTCCTGAGTTCAATTCCCAGCAACCACATGGTGGCTCATAATCATCTGTAATGGGACCCGGTGCCCTCTGCTGTGTGTGTGAAGACAGTAACAGTGTACTGCTCATACATGTAAAATAAATAATTCTAAAACAAAACAAAACAAAACAAAATTCTTTAATTCCCTGTGTTCCAATTATTTAGAAAGAACTTGGGACTACCAATGCCAAAAGGCAGTAGGGGAGCTTACATAAAGTATACTTGTTTGGTGTGCAGCATTTAAATAAATGATTCATTTGGTATTTCCATAATAGAAAATTTATGTGATGTTTCTCTTGAAAAAAATCTATAATCTGCTTTTGGTGTATAGAAATTTTAAAAATATGTTAATATTGTTGGCATAAATCTATATTTTTCATTGGGCTGGGTACCTATGTACACTTCTAAAAATATTCATTTTTATCTTACGTTATGGTATTTTAGCCTGCATGTATGTGTATAAACATGTGTACCTGATACCGACAGAGATCAGGAGAGAGTTTTCATCTCCTGGATCCTCGGTCCTCTGTAATAGCAGGACATATGCATCTTCTTTCTAGCCATCATCTGCTCTTGGATGGAGAATTCATAGTCTTCAATTACAAGCTTTATCTTTTTCCTCCTTAAACTTGCCTTCATGGGTTTCAAAATTCTGTGACAGAGTTTTGGTCAAGTTTGTTTCTATTAAAAATTACTGATTTTGAGAACTTAAAACTCTCTTACACACACACACACACACACACACACACACACAAACACACACACACAGAGGGGAGGGTTGGGGGAGGGATGGGGGAAGGGAGGGAGGGTGTCCACAAGCGTTCTTCTGAAGGTTGCTATTACTAATAAACTTGAATGGCCAATGGAGACAAACATTTCTGAGACCGTTCTTCCACCACTACTTAAGATTGGGACATTAGGTATCAGAGATAACAATCATTTAGCTTCTTGAGATTTCTCGGCAGACTTAGTGAGATCTAGTTCCCCCCAGTATTCTTGTCCACAGCTTTGATGACACCCACAGCAACTGTCTGCCTCATGTCACAAACAGCAAAATGACCTATTGGAAGATGATAGCCCAATATACATGGGCTTGCTGTGGACCATAGCAACAGTGGCTACATCACTAGACTTCAAGAATTTAGGGACATTTTCCAGTTTTTTTTACCAGAAGTCGGCAATCGATCTTTTTCTTTAAGCTCTGCAAACTTGTATGCTATGTGAGCTGTGCGACAATCCATAGCAGCAGCATAGTTAGACATGGCAACATTGCTGGTGACAGCAAAAATAAGTCACCAATAGAGGCAGCTGGCTTCATTGCTCAGGTGATTATCCTGAACCATCTGGACCAAATTTGTGCATTTTCTTGAAGGACTTTTTAAAAATTATTATTTCTATTTCTTCATTTTGTTTTATTTTTGGACTCCAAAGTAATTCCTTTGTAGATGTTAAGCCCTGTTCTTCCTCCTTGCCCCATGCTCCCAGAAATAAGACTCAGACTCAAAATATATTTACAAATACCTTGGCCATATAGTTAGGCTCTTTTCTGACTAACTTAAGATAACCTATTTATTCTAATCTACATTCTGCCACATGGATGGTTACTGGTGCTAAGGTACCATGCATCTGTCTCTTCACATCTTCCTGGGTGAATCTTCCTGCAGCTGGCTCTGTCTCAGAATTCTTTCTGCCTCCCAGATGTCCTACCTTCTATTTCCTGCCTAAGCCATAGGCCACCATATTCATCATTGACAGATTTATTATTGACATCCATACAGACCTAAGATATTCTCTCTACATTTTTCTCAGTCAGGTTTAACTATCCCTTATAATATATTTGTATTCTTATACAGTTATTTGGAAAATCTAAATTTAATTTTCCATCAAAGCTCTTTTTAAATGTTCAGTTCTTGCCATTTTTGTTTTTTATTTATTTAGTTAAAGATAATATTTTCTTAAAAAATAGTTTCTTGCCTAATGCTAGACAGTTAAGACTTATAATTTTTTCTGAATATAACTTTAGATTATTGTATATATCTCTAATCAGTTTTGGGGATTTTACACAAGTGTGAGGCTTGAGCTAAAATTTTGTTTAATTTAGTTAGTCATTTATTTTCATGGATGTTCAATTGCTTCAACACCATTGTTGAAAGGTCTCACTTTTCTTCTGGAATAAATTGTCCCTCTTCACTTGATTGATTTTTCCACTCCCCTCAAATTAACTTGGAATATTTATATATAAGTCTACGGTGGGCTTCTCTATTCCATCTATTGATTGACGCAACTGTCCATTTACTACTATCACATAATTTGATTATTGTAGATGACATATTGAGTTTGAAATCACACATATATATAACCTTTCTTCTTTCTTCTTTTAAATTGTTATAGTTGGAATCTTTGCTCTTCCATATAATTCAATACATAATCTTGCCTATAACTATAAAACTAGTAATTCTTCCTGTGATTTTGATAGTAACTTTATAAAATATGAACATTAACTTTGAATGATGTGAAATATTGAATTTTATAATCCAGGAAATTACATATTTTCTAGGAACACAGAAGTCCTTTCATCAACATTCTATAACATTCATCCTACAACTAACTATTCTACACATTTTCTTCCGTTTATGAGGTATTTCATTTTTTTTTAAAGCAAGGGTAAATGAGATTGCGTTAGAAATACAAAAACAACATTCTTTTCCTTTCTCCTCTTCCTGTCTCCTTTGGGTCACTCATTCTTTTCCATTCTTTAGTCATGGATACAGCATATACTCTTATTTCTCACTGTGTAATGATAGCTTTAAAGAGTTTTATCATTTTGTACAATCTCAATGTTCTCCAAGTTATTTATTGGATTTCTTTGTTGTTCCTTAGATTAGTGGCTCTCCACTGGTCTGGAGATGAATGGTTGCTTGCTCATGTTTGAGCTTGGGATGTGAAAATCTGATTGACCTGGCTGAATGTCAGATTTTACCATAGTGATTTAGTTGGGCTGATTTGACAGAGCATCACTTGAGTAAGTCCTAAATTTTCTTTCTTGGATGAGTTCAGCTTCTTAGAAAAATAGACAGTATCTGCTAACAAGACAAAATTCAGGATATAACATCACCATTCTCCATACAAATGTTGGAAGAAGACTTTCCCTGTGAGAGTCTCTATGCAGGAGCGTTACCATAACTGTTTTAGCACCCCATGTATTGTTACTGATCTTCTAGGTAATATTCTATAGCACAGAGCTCTTTAGGATTCTGTTAAAAGTAAAGTTATTGTCTAAATGGAGCCTCAGCCTCTTAAAAACACCACTGCCTTTTATTTTATTTTTTTACATTAAATACACTTTATTTAAGTAGCATAAAACATAGTCGGCTCCATGCCAATTGGTTTATTATTGGGATAAGGGATCCTGAAGGGAACCAGAGTGGAGTGGAATTGTCTTCCAGGTTTTTTGCTGTGTTGTCCATGTTAGGTTAGTCCCAATCTCCTGAGATTAGGCGGTCCTCAGCATCGGCCTCTGGAGCAGCTGGAACTACGGGTGCACACCACTGCCTTCCAGTATCTTCTTTCTTAGCTCAGAAATTCTAGCAATCTTTGTAGCTCCTTGTAACTTTCACTACCTCTGGGGTAGACAACAGAGTCTCATAGAGATGCTGAATTGTGTCATCGAGTTCCTTTAACTCTGTGTCAGAGCGCCGAAGATTCTCCTCCAGGATGTGCCTATGCCTCCACCACTGCCTTTTAAATAAAGAAAACATCATCATTATTTAAAGCTTTGAAAATTTCATGCATGCACACAATGTATCTTGATCATATTCATGTTCTACTTCTCCTTCCAATTTCCCCCAGGTTTGCTCAGCACATCTTTTCCAGCATTGTTGTTAGTGGGTGTGGTCCTAATGTTGCACCCTACACTGAGGAGCTATTGGCAGTTGATGGCTGCTGAGGGAGGCAGAGTCATGTTTCTGTGGTTAGGGGCTTGGCCTTGGTAAGTTGTCCATGCCTCAGTGGATGACCCCACACCAGCTGTGGTTGCCTAGAAAAGATCAAGGCTCTTAACCAATTTCAGTATGGAGAGTGGGTGCATCTTGAGTGGTTTGATCGCTTGCTGAAGAATTAATGGCTGTCGATGGCTGCTAAGGAAGAGATCATCACTTCTTGGGGGAAGAGTGACTATTGGTAGGCAGCCATCAACTGACAATACCTCTTCAGGTAGGGATGGGGTCTCGTGTGTATCCTCCATCCATGATAGATACTTTTTACTGGTTTGATCTTTTGCAGATAAACACAGCTTCTGTGAGTTCAGGTATGTAATGGCCATGTGGTGTCCTGAGATCAGCAGTTCACAGCATTTCTCCACATCCTCTAGTCCTTCATGCTTTTTGCTCCCTTCCTCTTCCTCAGTGTTTCCTTCTGATTTAAGGAGCTACCAGGGGTTTATCAAAACCCCTTCATGATAAAAGCCCTGGAAAGAACAGGAATTCAAGGCCCATACCTAAACATAGTAAAAGCCATATACAGCAAACCAGTAGCTAACATTAATCTAAATGGAGAGAAACTTGAAGCAATCCCACTAAAATCAGGGACTAGACACGTCTGCCCACTCTCTCGCTACTTATTCAATATAGTTCTCAAAGTCCTTGCTGGAGCAGTCAGACAGCGAAAGGAGATAAACGGGATACAGATCGGAAAGGAAGAAGTCAAAATATCACTATTCGTAGATGATATGTTAGTATATTTAAGTGATCCAGTATATTTAAGCAATCCCAAAAGTTCCACCAGAGAACTACTAAACCTGATAAACAACTTCAGCAAATTGGCTGGGTATAAAATTAACTCAAATAAATAAGTAGCCTTCCTCTACACAAAAGGTAAGCAAGCTGAGAAAGAAATTAGGGAAACGACTCCCTTCATAGTAGTCCCAAATAATATAAAATACCTCGGTGTGTCTTTAACAAAGGAAGTGAAAGATCTGTATGATAAGATCTTCAAGCCTCTGAAGAAAGAAATTGAAGAAGATCTCAGAAGGTGGAAAGATCTCCCATGCTCATGGATTGGCAGGATTAATATAGTAAAAATGGCCATTTTACCAAAAGCAATCTACAGATTCAATGCAATCCCCATAAAATTCCAATCCAATTCTTCATAGAGTTAGACAGAACAATTTGCAAATTCATCTGGTATAACAAAAAACCCAGGATAGCTAAAACTATCCTCAACAATAAAAGGACTTCAGGGGGAATCACTATCCCTGAACTCAAGCAGTATTACACAGCAACAGTGTTAAAAACTGTATGGTATTGGTATAGAGAAAGACAGATAGACCAGTGGAATAGAATTGAAGACCCAGAAATGAACCCACACACCTATGGACACTTGATTTTTGACAAAGGAGCCAAATCCATCCAATGGAAAAAAAGATAGCATTCCCAGGAAATGGTGCTGGTCAGCATGTAGAAGAATGCAGATCGATCCATGCTTATCACCCTGTACAAAGCTTAAGTCCAAGTGGATCAAGGACCTCCACATCAAACCAGATACACTCAAACTAATAGAAGAAAAATTGGGGAAGCATCTCGAACACATGGGCACTGGAGAAAATTTCCTGAAGAAGACACCAATGGCTTATGCTCTAAGATCAAGAATCGACAAATGGGATCTCATAAAACTGCAAAGCTTCTGTAAGGCAAAGGACACTGTGGTTAGGACAAAACGGCAACCAACAGATTGGGAAAAGATCTTTACCAATCCTACAACTGATAGAGGGCTTATATCCAAAATATACAAAGAAGTCAAGAAGTTAGACCGCAGGGAGACAAAGAACCCTATTAAAAATGGGGTTCAGAGCTAAACAAAGAATTCACAGCTGACGAATGCCAAATAGCTGAGAAACACCTAAAGAAATGTTCAACACCTTTAGTCATAAGGGAAATGCAAATCAAAACAACCCTGAGATTTCACTTCACACCAGTGAGAATGGCTAAGATCAAAAACTCAGGTGATAGCAAATGCTGGCAAGGATGTGGAGAAAGAGGAACACTCCTCCATTGTTGGTGGGATTGCAGACTGGTACAACCATTCTGAAATCAGTCTGGAGGTTCCTCAGAAAAATTGGACATTGAACTACCTGAGGACCCAGCTATACCTCTCTTGGGCATATACCCAAAAGATGCCCCAACATATAACAAAAAGCACGTGCTCCACTATGTTCATCGCAGCCTTATTTATAATAGCCAGAAGATGGGAAGAACCCAGATGCCCTTCAACGGAGGAATGGATACAGAAAATGTGGTACATCTACACAATGGAATATTACTCAGCCATCAAAAACAATGCCTTTATGAAATTCATAGGCAAATGGTTGGAACTGGAAAATATCAGTTCCAAATACCATATCAGTTCCAAAATACCTGAGGGAGGTAACCCAATCACAGAAAAACACACATGGTATGCACTCATTGATAAGTGGCTATTAGCCCAAATGCTTGAATTACCCTAGATGCCTAGAACACATGAAACTCAAGATGGATGATCAAAATGTGAATGCTTCACTCCTTCTTTAAAAAGGGAACAAGAATACCCTTGGGAGGGGATAGGGAGGCAAAGTTTAGAACAGAGGCAGAAAGAACACCCATTCTGAGCCTGCCCCACATATGACCCATACATACACAGCCACCAAACTAGATAAGATGGATGAAGCAAAGAAGTGCAGGCAGACAGGAACCGGATGTAGATCTCTCCTGAGAGACATAGCCAGAATACGGCAAATACATAGGCAAATGCCAGCAGCAAACCACTGAACTGAGAACGGGACCCCTGTGGAAGGATTCAGAGAAAGGACTGAAAGAGCTGAAGGGGCTTGAGACCCCATATGAATAACAATGCCAACCAACCAGAGCTTCCAGGGACTAAGCCACTACCCAATACTACACATGGACTGACCCTGGGCTCCAACTGCATAGGTAGCAATGAATAGCCTAGTAAGGGCACCAGTGGAAGGGGAAGCCCTTGGTCCTGCCAAGGTTGGACCCTCAGTGAATGGGATTGTTGGGGGAACGGCGGTAATGGGGGGAGGATGGTGATTGGAACACCCATATGGAAGGGAAGAGGAGTGGGGTTAGAGGGATGTTGGCCTGGAAACCGGGAAAGGAATAACATTTGAAATGTAAATAAGAAATACCCAATTTAATAAAGATGGAAAAAATTTTTTTCATGTGTTTGTGTGTACACGGAAGTTATAAGGAAGGGATATCACCTTTCTTTGGGGAACAGTAGCTATTAGTAGGAAGCTATCAACTGACAATAACTCTTCAGGTAGGGGTGTGTGTGTGTGTGTGTGTGTGTGTGTGTGTGTGTGTGTGTGTGTTTTCACACATATGCTGCCAGCATGTCTGTATGTGTTCCATGCATTTGCAGTGTCCTTTGTGAGCAGCAATGGGAATAGCATACGATATCTTAGAACTGAAATTACCGGTGCTTGTGAGCTGCCTTGCCTTGCATGGGTGAGGAATGGAATCCAAGTCCTCTACAAAAGGAGAAAACCCTTTTAACTGTTGAGCATTCCCCCTCCCGCCCCCCTTTTAAATCACTGGTCATACATAGTTGTGATTCAGCATTTTGAGCTTCTCAGACTGCCCTATCTAGGTTAAGATGTCTTTGAGCTTATGGAAATCTCCATGCTTCATCCCTCCAAGCTGGTATAGATCACTACATCTCACTTAAAAATGGTGATTATAAAAAAAGCACAAGGAAACTGACTATATAAATGTTGACCCAAACAATAGGGAATATGTAGATATCATAAAGAATGAAGCATATTTCTGTATAATAGAATAGGAAAGTCTTCAACACATTGTCATATAAGGAAGTCTAACCTACTCCACAACTGTAAAAGAATATACCCACAGATACCTAAGATATTTCTGAAAGCATATTCTTTTTTTTTTTACTTCAATTTTCTTGTTTTTAATAATACTTTATAAAAGTTATGCACAATGACTCTGCACCATGTGTGTAGCCTCCCATAATTACCAGAGTCAGGAAGGTGTCAGAATCGGGACTGTATACATGTATGGTCCATACTGCCATTACCTGCGTGGTAGTTTTGCAACATTTTAAACTCAGACTCGAGTGCTGAAAGCATATTCTTAAAACCAGCAATAAGATCCGTGTCTACACAGGGGAATCGGAAAGCTGAGATGCACAAAGAGAAAGTCGATTTACATGCATTTTGGAGTTTTTGAATTCTGTGTACATCATTGTCTATTTTAAAAGGAATGATTTTTTTTTTTAAAAATTTTTTTGTTCAAGAAAAGCAAAGCGATAGCAGCGCGGGCACTGAGTGTGAATATGATGGGGATTGGGTTTAAGGAGGCCGACCTTTACAGTGTGCAATGAGCTATAGTTACAGCACAGAACTGGCCTGATCTGGACTCTACACAGACACTCACAACTGCTAACAGACAAATCCTTTAGAGATTATTCAAAAACTTCTCCTTGATTAGTGCTAAAATATCTAAGCTGCTATCTATTCTTCACATTAGAAATGCTGTTTTAGCTTAATGATTACATTGAAGGAGATTCTGGATCGTGTCCATCGTTTGCCATGGTCTCCAACTCTGGCTATGCACCAGGCTTTCCTATAACTTAAAAAAATTAAATGTAGTACTGTGTGGTCCCTCCTTGGAATTAAGACATAGAATTTCCTACATTTGAGTCCAAAAACCACTGGACTGCAGTTTTAAAAAGGCAGACATCAGGCAAAGAAAAGGGATTGGCTTGGTACCAGGAAAATTAAATCAAGTCCATGAGACACCTCTTCTAAAATTAGACCTGTTCTTTCAACTAGAGGCGAAGAGTAGCGTTTCCGAAGACTTTCCATGTGGTTGATGCCAGAACGCTATTCTGAAACAATAATTACAGGTACCATTTACAGAATACACACTTCATTTCACTTCACACTAGCTGCTATAGATCTGTTTACTTTCACCCACACAATCTGTTTTACAGATAAGCATCAGAAACGGAGAAAAGATAAGCACCCGAAGTCGAGAGAAGATCCCTGCCTTAATTACACTGCTCAGCTGCTGCTAAGTTCGTGATGGATGCCGACCGAGGGAGAAATCTGAGGCTCTGGAAAACATGAGGGGAGTGAATCGGGAGAGATCATACCATTAGGAGACTTTCTGTGTACCCCGTCTAACAGGGATGCTCTCTGCCAAAGGCTAGTCTGACATTCATTTCACTTCTGTTATTGTCTTGGACTCCCGGTTGTGCTTGCTTGCGAACATTAACTTTCTTTTCCTGTCTACCGTGTTCTCTTGCAGGGGTTTAATAGCAGAAAGATGAAGGAACGTGATAGGGTAAAGCTTCCTGGGATCATGGTAAAGAAGCCTGTCGCGGTGCATTACTGTATTCATGTTAGAAATGTGCTGGGACTAGACAGTTCTCTGAGGCAGCTTTTTGTTAAAATATTCATGAAAACAACTTCTAGTAGGAAAGGAGTATTTTGGCTCCCATTTCCAGACATCATGGTCCAGAGTCAATTGGTTCCATTGCCTTGGGCAAAAAGGGAGAGGATCACTCAGGTGGAAGGGTGGAATACAAGAGGGTGCTCGCCATTGAAAAGCAGGAAATACAGATCAGGTTACAAGGTATACTTTCAGAGGAATTTCTCTAGTAATTCATTTCCTATTTTGATTTATATGTGTGAGTGTCTACATGTCCTCCCATGTACCTCATGTCTGTTTTTATGTCCACTGAGGCCAGAAGAAGGCATTAGGTCTCCTAGAACTGGAGTTACAGATGGTTTGTGAGCCACCATGATGATGCTGGAAACTAAACACAGGTCCTCCAGAGAACAAGAAGTGATCTTAATTACAAGAGCCATCTCTCCAGTGAAATGCTGTCTCTTCAGAGCCCATTCAGTTTGGAAGCAACGGTGGAATTCACGGACAAGATTAGCAATCTTAGCATTCAATCACTCTCACTACACGACTAGGTGTAGACTCAGTCTTTGGGGACTTTCTCTATCCAAACTCAGTGTGAACAACCGAGCTTCTGTCTACTTTCATCTAAACTAGACCTACGTTGCTATGTCATCTACCAGGAGGCAAGTAATCAGGCTTCTCTGTCCCCTCCGTCTTCTCATCTCTTGACACAGTGTCCCAGTAGCCCTTGAACTTGTATGAGCCTAGATTCAGAAGTTTTTTCCTATCTCTTGGATTTAATCAAAGTTGGATTTGCAATTAGTACCGCATCTTGTCTGAAATTCTTTGGCTTGCCTGGCATATTTTTCTCGAAACTGGAAGTTTTCAAATGACCACTTTAATATGTTCGAACATTTGTATATGAAACTTTACTCCTGGAAAGACAGTCTCCCACCCAGGAGAGGTTAACTTAGCTCAGAATCACCATCTTTATGCTCTTGGTATTCCTCTCTTATTTAGTCCAGGCTCGGAAAGCAGCCTCACTTGATTCACAGCATCGCCTTCACGGCATCACCTACACTGATCTCAGCACTCACGGACTTTACAAAATTCTTCCCCCTTATCTCCTTCCTTCTTTCTTTCTTTCACTTCCCTCCTCCCTCCTACCTTCTTTTTCTCCCATTATTATCCTCCCCTTCCTCCCTTAATTATTTCCCTCCCTCCTTTAATCTTTTCCTCTCTCAATCACTCCCTTTCCATCTCTCCTTCCCTCCTTCCTTCCTTCTGAAGCAGGGTTTCAGGAAGTAGCTAAGGTTGTCCTCAAACTTGAGGTTCTCTCACCTTAGCCTCCCCAGGCTGTGATTATAGTCACGTGTTACCATGACTCAGCACAAAGTTCTTTTTTGTCCTCTTTTCTTTTGTTAGAGTTCAAAAATGACATTTTATTTATTTTGCTGTGTGTATGTTTGCCAAACAGCATGCACACAGAGGTCAGAGAACAATTTTCCAGAGTAAGCTCTCTTCTTCGACCATGTTGGTTCCATGAACCAAATTCAGGTAGGTCCCCAGGCTCAGCAAACATCCTTTCCCACTAGGCCATCTTGCTGACATATCTTTTCCTTTCCTTTCTTTTCATGTTGTCTATTTCAATCTATTCTCCTACCAAAGACAGAGTCTTGTTCTTTATGGTAGAACAACAACTCTAATGTGCACATATGCCTAGTTTTCTTTATCCATTCATCAACACCTAGGTTGATATTATTTGGCTACTGTAGATTTTTTAGATATGTATGTGGGAGTGATGTAGATGGATCATACAGTAGTTCTAAGTTTAAGCTGCTTGAGGAATCAATTCTGATTTCTATAGTGATGTCATTAATTTACAGGGATATTGATAGTGTAAGGTGTAGTGGTAAATATGAAATAATGGAACACCATCCTCTGCTAGTGCTAGTACCATCGGGCTACATGCTCGCCAGGTGTTTCCATCTTGGCAGACTCTCTGGCCCAGAGCTCTCAAAATGTCTCTACCCGGCTCACTACGTTCCCGATTTCCATCTCATTTTACCATCTGTTACTCACTGTCCGCGGCCCCAGCCGTATTTCTGCCTCCATGGGTAGCCCCATGTACTGGCTGCCTATCTTAAGGCTCTCTTGCTTCGGACTCTGTTCACATTCCCAGGCACCCGGTAAAATCAAAACTCTAGAGACTTGTAATTTATCAATCAGAGTTATATCAGTAAATTCTCCTTCCACAAAATGTCCACACAATATACTCAGAGTCAATTGACATTGATATAAATTGCCCACCTAGATAAGACAAATTGTCTTGTAATTATCCAAGGGAGGTCCCTTCTCCTTATAAGATATGGAGTGGGTCATCCTCCTCCTCGTTTTCTCTTCTTCTCCTCTTGTCCTATCTCTCCCACCTTTCAAAAATTCTGCCCCCCTTTCTTTGTCACTGCCCAATCACAGGCCTTGTCTTATCTTGTGCCTGCCCTCACCTGCATATAGACATCAATCCACAGTATAGTTTCATTTTCAATAATCTGCATCAGCATTTTTTATTGTTTCTCTTCCTTCTGGTAGCTGTCTGATGGAGAACTGAACTCACGTCCTCTGTAGGAGCAGAAATTGCTCTTAATGACTGAGCAGTATCTCTAGCCCCATGTTAGTTTTTTAGATAAGCCTACATTATTTATACAAAGTAATCGGGTTCACTGTGATGTATCGACATGTGTATATAATATACTTCAATCATAGCAATTGAAGAAAGTAGAAGGAGGGAGGAGAGAGAAGAGAAAAGAAGAGAGAGCAGACTGGATGAGGTCATAACCAAGGCCGAATTTTGACTCTGAGAGGAGGTGGCCATTTACATGCATGTTCTCATGGTAATCACTAGTCAGATATGAAGTATTATATCTTTTACCTTCACGTTCATTCCAGCTTTATTAAAACTTAGCTATTCTACCGTACTCAAGGTAAAGAATGGTATTAACATTTTCTTGATCCAGCCTGGAATGGCAGTAATCTCAGCATTTGGAAGGCTGAAGCAGGAAGATTGAGCTCAAGGCCTGCCTGTGCCGTAGAGCAAAACTTTATTGCAAACTAAACAGAACAGAACGAAACAGAACAGAATGTACCCAGTTTACTTTGTTCTCAGCTGGAGGACACATAAAGCAAAGAAATCAAACTAAATACTTGGAGAGAATTCATTTTAGATCCTACAACTCGGTAAGACAATCAGCTAACTCTTGCACTGCTGTCCTAAGGGGTTGGCTGTTTCGTATCGTTATCATTAGCTCGTGAGTAACTCTTGCTTTGTGAGACTTTGCTTGGAACCAAGGTGCTAAGGACATGCTTTCAGCATATTCTTCCCTCCCTGTTTTTCTCCTTTCCTGTCTCCTTGCCCTCTTCCCTTCGGTCCCTTCTCCTTATCCATATCTCCATTCTCATTATATTTCTCCTCCGTTTCATCTTACTTTTCCTTTTCACCCGGGAACAAAGATACATTAAGGAAAAGAAGTTTCATGCAATGTTCACTTTTTACATATGATATTGACATGAAATTCCAAATTTTAGGGAATAATCTGTATAATCCAAAGCCTTTCAAGAACCAAGACACTCTTCAAAAGAGGGAAATAGTACAGTTCAATTCTAAGTACATATTCTTTTTTTTTTCTTTTCTTTTTTTCGGAGCTGGGGACCGAACCCAGGGCCTTGCGCTTGCTAGGCAAGCGCTCTACCACTGAGCTAAATCCCCAACCCACTAAGTACATATTCTTACCTGTAGATAGGTATAGCTCTCTCCTCTTCTCAAAGAAACTTCTTATTGAAGCTGATGGAAACTATTATAGGTAGGTATAGCTTGTCAAAATGCAGAGAATAAATGACTGTGGGTACTTGACCCTAATTCACCAATTTTCAAGGCAACCCCTATACTTAAACCTCAGGAAAAATTATGGAAAATGATACAGGAAGCCTGAAAGAACCTGAAGAACAGGATACCTTTGGTCAATAGTGTCTGTTTTTCTCCTAGACTTGGCAGTAAGGCTGTACTCATAAAAGGTCAAAATATGTGGTTGCCTAAACAAGATGAGCATAATTATCATACCAGTTGACAAGTCACTCTGGGTCGGGGAAGGTTCACAAAGTCCTACTCTAAAGGCTTCTGAAGAACCTCCTGACTGTTTTCCCAAGTGGTTGTACCAGTCTGCAATCCCACCAACAGTGGAGGAGTGTTCCTCTTTCTCCACATCCTCACCAGCATCTGCTGTCACCGGAGTTTTTCATCTTAGCCACTCTGACTGGTGTGAGGTGGAATCTCAAGGTTGTTTTGATTTGCATTTCCCTGATGACTAAGGATATTGAACATTTCTTAGGTACTTTTCAACCATTCAATATTCCTCAGCTGAGAATTCTTTGTTTAGCTCTGTAGCCCATTTTTTAAATGGGTTATTTGATTCTCTGGAGTCTACCTTTTTGAGTTCTTTGTATACATTGGATATTAACTATCCAATTGGGGATAGTTCTTTTTTCTAATATGTTGGTTGCCATTTTGTCCTAATGACAGTGTCTTTTGCCTTACAGAAGTTTTGAAATTTAATGAGGTCCCATTTGTCAATTCTTATCATAGAGCATACGCCATTAGTGTTCTGTTCAGGAAAATTTTCCAGTACCCATGTGTTTGAGGTTCTTCCCCACTTTTTCTTCTATTAGTTTGAGTGTATCTGGTTTGATGTGGAGGTCCTTGATCCACTTGGACTTAAGCTTTGTACAGGGTGATAAGAATGGATCAATTTGCATTCTTCTACAAGCTGTCAGTTGAACCAGCGCCATTTATTGAAAATTCTATCTTCCATTGGATGGTTTTAGCTCCTTTGTCAAAATTCAAATGATCATAGGTGTGTGGGTTCATTTCTGAGTCTTTAATTCTATTCCATTGATCTACCTGCCTGTCTCTGTACCAAGACCATGAAATGTTTATCACTATTACTTTGTAATACAGCTTGAGGTCAGGGATGGTGATTCCCCCAGAATTTCTTTTGTTGTTGAAAATAGTATTCACTACCCTGGGTTTTTTGTTATTCCAAATGAATTTGCAAATTGCTCTTTCTAACTCTATGAAGAATTGAGTTGGAATTTTGATTAGGATTGCATTGAATCTGTAGATTGCTTTTGGAAAGATGGCCATTTTAAAAATATTAATCCTGCCGATCCATGACCATCGAGATCTTTCCATCTTCTGAGATCTTCTTCAATCTTTCTTCAGAGACTTGAAGTTCTTGTCATACAGATCTTTCACTTGCTTGGTTAGAGTCACACTGAGGTAATTTATATTATTTGTGACTATTGTGAAGGGTGCCATTTCCCTAATTTCTTTCTCAGCCTCTGTATATTTTTTGAGTAGAGGAAGGCTACTGATTTATTTGAGCTAATTTTACATCCAAACACTTTGCTGAAGTTGTTTATCAGCTGTAGGAATTCTGTGGTGGAATTTTTGAGGTCACTTAAGTATACTATCATATCATCTGCAAATGGTGATATTAATATTCTTTCTTTGTTTTATGGGTTTGATGTTTTGGCTATTATGTGACAGGAGGAATTTCTTTTCTGGTCCCATCTATTTGGAGTTCTATAGGCTTCTTGTATGCTTATGGGCATCTCTTTCTTTAGGTTAGGGAAGTTTTCTTGTATAATTTTGTTGAAGATACTTACTGGCCCTTTAAGCAGGGAATCTTTGCTCTCTTCTATACCTATTACCCTAGGTTTGATCTTGTCACTGAGTCCTGGACTTACTGGATGGGTTAGGAGCTTTGACTGTTGTGTCAATGTTTTCTGTGGAATCTCCTGCCCCTGATATTCTCTCTTGTATTCTGTTTGTAATGCTTGCGTCTATGACTTCTGATCTTTTTCCTAGATTTTCTATCTATCCCTTTGTGATATCTTTATTGTTTCCATTTCCATTTTTAGATCCTGGATGGTTCTGTTTAATTTCTTCACCTGTTTGGTTGGTTTTTGTGTTTCCTCTTTAAGGGTTTCTACCTGTTTACCTGTGTTGTCCTGTATTTCTTTAAGAAAGTTATTTATAAACTTATAAATTATAAAGTCCACTAACATCATCATGAATTGTGATTTTAGATAAAAATCTTGCTTTTCCAGTATGTTGTGGTATCCATGGCTTGCTGTGGTAGGGGAACTGGGTTCTGATGACGCCAAGTGGCCTTGGTTTCTTTTGCTTAGGTTTTTGCCCTTGCCTCTTGTCATCAGCTTATCTCTGGTGTTAACTGGTCTTGCTTTCTCTGATGGTGGCTTGACCCTCCTCTAAGCCTGTATGTCAGCACGACTGGGAGATCAGCTCTCTCCCAGTGGGATCTGGGTACAGAGAGCTGTGGCACAGGTTCAGCTCAGGGTGCAGACAGAAACTGGAATGATCCTGGCCCAGACTGCTCTTTGGTTCCTGTGTCCTAAGGGCTCTGGGCGGGTCCCTTGGAGCAGAAGTGTTCTTACCTGTGCTCTCAGGTGTGTCAGCACTCCTGGGCAACCAGCTTTCTCCCAGCAGGATCTGGGTACAGAGTGTTGTGGCACAGGGTCAGCTCTGGGCGCCGACTTTGAAGTTTTAAATGTTTATCCAACATAAAAATTTCCCCCTAGGGCGGGGAAGGGGTTAGGGGGATGTTGGCCCGGAAACCGGGAAAGGCAATAACAATCGAAATGTAAATAAGAAATACCCAAGTTAATAAAGATGAAAAAAAAAAAAAAAAGAAAGAAAAAATATTTCCCCCTAAACTCCCTAACTTTACCTTCTATCTGTAATATGTATCAGTTCTAATAGATTTCCAATCAATTAAAGACTACAAAGTATTCCAATGAGGCCTGCACTTCTCTATGGTCCCACAGAGGGAGCATGGACAGAGAGTGACACCCTCTGCTCTTCCTAGTCTTGCCTAGAATTCCAGCTTTCCTTGGTTCTTTGATTTCCTTGGTGTCAGAGTCCCCAGACAGAGAGTCTAAAGAGCATGGCATCACCATTCCTAACTCACCTTTAATCATAGTTTTAAAAATCATATTTTTTATAAGTAAAACTCATTAGTTTTAACAAATTTTGTCATCGTCACTGTACAGTTATTTTCAAATGTAGTTTTGATTTTCTCTAAGATTCAGAACATTTTTAACATTTAATTTTAAAGACATTTGTATTTTAGTTTATTGGAATAATACCTCTAATTTGTCTTTTCAAAGTGAGGAAAACACGTAGCATCCTTTCATTTAGGGAATTACTAAAGACATGTTGCCTTTGGAGTAATAAGTATGTTTTAAAATAAATATTTTCTTTCACCTTCTAGAATTTGACACGCATAAAACTGTTTTTTATAATGATATTCAGTCAGTTGTATCTATTATTTCTGGTATCTTTGATCTATTATCTTTTATTATGATTATACTTCTATTGATTCCTGCAGGTTTTGCTGAGTGCATGAGATTAAAATATAAAGATTCATTAGACTTCTATTCTCTACTGTGAATTAATCTCTTTAGAATTACAAATTGCCTATCTTCCTCTTTTATTTTGCCTTTAATCCAATGTAGCCTGATATTAATGTTTGAATTCCTGTTTATTTTTGTGTTTAATTGTCTGTGATATGTTATTGTCTATCTGTTTATTTGCAACTCTGCTTAGTCATTTTCCTTTAGATGAAATCTTTAGCTATAGTTTTTTTCAGAAACAATCTGAGCCAATCGTCCTTGTGCTTTTTTTTTTAAAATTGTGAGTTTATCCATTTACTCTTTTAGTTATATTTGTTTTATTTTGCTACATTTCTTCTTTTTTTCCAGTTTTCTTTTTAGAGTCTTGTTTTTGATATTCAGAATACCATTGACTAATTCTCCTCATTATAAAGTGGTTAAAATTATCATTATAATTTCATAAATGAACCTACAATAATATTCCTTGATAAGCATGTTTATATATAATCTATAAGCAATGTGTTTATGTGTAGTATAACACAAAGTTGATGTACATGAATATATTATATACCTACATGTGGAGATATGTGCACATATGTATTTCATCTTTAAAACAAGTTGATAGTACACATTTTTACTCAGGCATATAACAAAAATCTGACATTCAGCACTATCAAACAACTATGTCAGCTCTTTATTGCAGTTTGGAAGACCCGGCCTACACGTTCTCTTAGCAATCCCATACTTCCCTCACTTTTCACTTCTTGATGTATTTTCTGGTCTATATCTCTTGATTTATCTATTCATTCATTTAAATCAAATATGTATTATAAATTGACTTTACTATGTGTTTTTTTAATCTGTGGAGAGGTTGTGAATTAGTGAATAGAAATGTCCATTTTATATAAAATGGACTTTTTAAATATTTTTGATGTTGAGGATCAAACCTGGGACCTCAGGAATGCCAAGCAAGCACCCTTGCATTGAGTTACACCCCTAGCTCCAAATGGTCGTCTTCAATAAACTTATTTTGTTGAGGCAAGAAGCTCAATGAAGAATGGAAATGTGAAATTTGACCATTTCTGTCTTGAATGAATGGCGATTAACACAGAAACACCCAGTCACAGTATCTTTGGAGTGTTCAGTCATAAATGGAATGTCTATAGCACTTCAATCCCTCCAAGACTCAGGGACAAGGGTAGAAGATTGTAAGAGCCGAGGTTGGGGCAGACCAAAGTGACACAGTGCCTTCTGGATGTAGCATGACTGCTGCACTCATGGTGGATTAACTCTGCCCCAGTGGATAGCCTAACACTCATGAGAATATGGTAATACAAATTGGATTCAGGGAAATATTTTTAAAAGAGAAAAAGAGGAAATGAAGGAGGGCAGAGACAATACTGAAAAAGTTAAGGGTAAATATGATTAAAATATATGTATATGCATATGGAATTCTCAAATAATCTATGTATGTGTATTTGCATATAAATAAATACTGCCTGTCTACCTATAATTATTCTGCTGTATAGTTTCATGCAGGGGTTATCCTCTCTTAAAATCAATGGTTTGCAACTCATTTCACAAGAAGATATTAATGTAATGCTTGTGTCAACTGACTACTCAATCACACATTTTTAAATGGACACATAAGGCAACAATTAAATAATTACTTTTCTTTTGTTCTGCTTCAAATTAATATATTATCTATCATAGTTTAACCCAGAAAGCATTATAACCTTACCCCTCCATTCTATAATACTATACTTCCTAATTAGCCATCAGTAATATTACATAAATAAAACATGTCTAACTCACTTATAGGACAAGCCTCTGAGAAAAATTATTAGAGACAAAGTGAAATTCAGAATAACATTTATGATTTATGGGCATTGTCTTAAAAGTGGAAGGAAAAAAAATCACCATTGTGTTTTTCTGAGAAGTACATAAACTATTTGACAGGATGCACAAGTCCTTATAGAACTTCTGAGTTAGACTTCTCACAGTGTACACTTTCTGTATTTAAACTGCAAGGCTATATTACTTAGACAACACAATTTCAATGAAAATGGTTCACTGCTTAAAGCAAAATTCTATAGAAACCATGTATTTTGACTAAAAGCCTCAAAAGTAATAGATCCACATAGATTTAGATTTTTTCAAAACCTACTTTATTTTGGGTTCTTAAGTGCTTCAACCTCCCTTCTAACCCTTTGACAAGAGTCTGGTGGTTTGAATTTGCTTAGCCCATGAGAAGTGGCACTATTAGAAGGTGTGGCCATACTACCCAAAGACTATACATGAACTGACCCTGGGCTCCAACCTCATAGGTAGCAATGAATAGCCTAGTAAGAGCACCAGTGGAAGGGGAAGCCCTTGGTCCTGCCAAGACTGAACCCCCAGTGAATGTGATTGTTGGGGGGAGGGTGGTAAGGGGGGGCGGAGGAGGAGGGGAACACCCATATAGAAGAGGAGGGGAGGGTTAGGGGATGTTGGTCCAGAAACCGGAAAGGAATAACAATCAAATGTAAATAAGAAATACTCAAGTTAATAAAGAAAAAAAAAAAAAAAAAAAAAAAAAAGTTGGCCATGTTGGAGAAAAGTGCATCCCTGTGGGGATGGGCTTTGAAGCTCTGCCCAGTGCAGAAGACACAGTCTGTCCTGGCTGAAGTTGGATCAAGATGTAGAACTCTCAACTCCTCCAGCACCATGTCTTCCTACCTTAATGACAATGGACTGAACCTCTGAACCTGTACGGTGGCCCCTATTAATTTTTTTTTTTATGCGTTGTCTAAGTCATGTGTCTCTTCAGAGCAATGGGAACCTTAACTAAGACACAAAGGTAGTGGGGAAAGAGGTTACTCTGAGAAGGGTGGTGTGGGTCTGTTTAGATGTAGTTCTTTAGGTGTGATTCCCCTGTTCATTGTCAGGATACCAGCAGTTTAGTTGAGTAGCAAACACCAAACATGAATCAGTAGTGGCTGCATGATCCAGCAGAAACAGCAAGGCTCTGCCAAGTCAGTAGGAGTCAACAGAAGAGGCCAAAGCCAGCCGGAATACCATGAGTTCTTTAGTTTATCTCTACAAAGTGACGACCAATGAAGACCGGTGAAGACCAGTGATGTATTGCATGGTATAGCAATACAGAAGCATCTTCTCACTTTTTGTGGGGTTCCATTTATATTCTTTCCAAACATCACACTTCTTCTCAAATATCTGTTTCAACAAAACATCATCGCATGCCCTCTCACAAGATAGCTTTTACAAAAATATCACATGACGCAACAGACTTGTTAAAGAAACCAGACATTTCCCCTTCAGATCCATTAATCATCATAAACACCAGCTAAGAAACCTGTGCTTTAAAGTTTTTGTGCCCCTTGTAAAGTTATTCCCTGTGATACTCTTAGGAAGCAAGTGACTACGCACACATCACACTTGGGTGCATACTCTTTCTTCTTGAAAAATTTTGGCAAGTGATAACCCCTGCTTTCCCTCATTCACCTACTTACTTATTGTTTCATATTCATTCATTCATGACTCAGAAAACTGGTTGGTTTTACATCAGCTTGACATAAGCTAGAATCACCTGAGAGAAGCCTCACTGGGGAAAATGCCTCCAAAAGATCCAACTGTAAGGCATTTTCTTAATTAGTGATTGCTGGGGGAGGAATTGTTAGTAGTGTCATCCTTGGGCTCATGGTCCTGGGTTCTATAAGAAAGCAGGCTGAGCAAGTCATGTAAAGCACAGTATAAGCAGCACCCCTTTATTATCTCTGCACCAGCTTCTGCCTGCAGGTTCCTGCCCTGCTATAAAATTCCTGCCCTGCTAAAATTCCTGTCCTGACTTCCTTTGGTGATAAGCAATGATGTGGAAGCATAAACCAAATAAACCCTTTCCTCTACAACTTGCTTTTTAGTCATAGTGTTTCATTGCAGCCATGGAAACCCTAAGGAAGACAGTCATTCTTTGCATTTAAAGGCTTACCTGTTTAGACAAGAGTTTTCAAGACCCTCTTTACTTATTAACTGTAAGCCTTTCATTTGCTTATCTTTACACTGCTCCAATAGTTGACATTTGTGTCACATTTGAGTGGCTTTACCGTTTCAACATTCTGCACCTTACGTGTATACTTTTGGAATATTATAGGGAATCAATAAGTTTGAATGCCATGCAGAGTAGTACAATGGGAAAAATTAAATGCTCAGACATATATTTCTGGTGGATTGATGCTGGAGAGTCATCGGCTATGGGATTGTGTCTGTGGATATCGGAAAGAATCCATGGAAAGCCATAAATTGGAGCCATGAGAGCAGATTTATTTAAGAATCCATGTACTTGCCACTTTGCTATCAGTCATCTGACTCTTGAAAGGACAGAATATGTTACTCAGAGCAGCGTCAAGGAAGATTTAATTTCAGATTGATGTTTTCTTCTTAGATACTTCATTCTTCCATGTGTTCAGACAGACTCACTGATATCACTTCCAAAAACTATCTTTGCTTACAGTACACCTCCTGGGCAAAACCAATTACAGGAACATAGACCTTACTTCAGGGAAAAAGAATACCAATGCATGTGTCTTGTTGCATTCTTTTTATTGACCTTTCCTGGTCAGGCATCTATCTTGGACAAAGGTCAAAAAGCTTCCCTAATTTCTAGAGCAATAATATAGCTATATGTCCTATTGTAATTTTGTTAAACCTTACATGAAGTTTCTATAGCAAACTTTTATGTATTTATTTTTTAATTAATTTATTTACATCCTAAATGCCTCCCGCCCCTTCATATTCTCCCTCAAAGTGTCTCTTCTCCTCTTCTTCTCTTCTGGGAGGGTGGGGACCTCATGGGTAGCCCTCTACTCTGGTGCATCATGTCTCTGCAAGGGTAGGTGCATCCTCTAGCACTGTGGCTAGACAAGGCAGCCCTATTTGCTGGGGCAGGGGAAGGCTAGGTCCAGCCCATGCTTGCCCATTGGTTGGTGGGTCAGTCTCTGAGAACCGCCAAGGGTCCAGGTTACCTGATTTTGTTTTCTTATTGTGGAGTTCCTATCCCCTTCAGAGCCTTTAGTCCTTCCCCTAAATCTTCCATAAGAGTCCCGAACCTCTGTCCTATGTTTGGCTGTGGGTATCTACATCAGTTTCAGTCAGCTCTGTGTGAAGCTTCTCAGAGGACATTTATGCTAGGCTCCTATCTGCACAACAGAGTATCATTAATAGTTGTGCCAACTTTTAAATCTTGTCTTCTACAAATAGAATTGGCTAAAATGTTTGTATATATAACTTTTATATGGATATACAGTTTTATTTTTAAATATAAATAGTCTGGATCTGTCATGTAATACATATATATTTATCTTTATAAGAAAATACAAAATTGTTCTTGAAGTTTCTAAAAGTTTACACTCCCCCTACTACATGGTAATTCCAGTTCCCCATATTCTCAGCAGCATTTAATAGGTCAGTTGCCTTAATTACAGACATTTTACTAGGTATATAGACATATCTTTGAATTTTTTTAACTAAATGGTTGTATTTGGTGATATATAAGTTAGTTTCTATTCAAAAATATTTTTCACCTTTCCAAAATAATTCAGATTATTTAAAAAAATACAACTAATGTTTGTTATTTTAAAGTTTATAATTTGGCCTATAATGAATTGTTTTCTGTTTGTGTATTACATAAGCACTTGTTAATCACTTAATATTTGTTGAACTCTACATTGAAAAGGCATTGGCTGTTCAACAACAAATCAGATGTTGTTCTTGTTGTAAAGTTTAAAGTTTAGATGGTAGAACAAATAAATTGGGTATGCTAACAAACAATGGTAAAAAGAGAAAGTTGTTGCTGTAAAATTATAAAAAATGCTGTCTTTTATCCCCCACTAGGTCTGGCACTGCAGTGCCCCAAGATATGATAGATATCTTAATCTCAGTCAACAAAGCGTCTCACCCGCTCTGCTCCACCCCATATCACACTGCCGAAGGCTTCCCTCTGAGCCTGGCAACAATCTCTCTACCTATCTAGTTCCCAAGCTCGGTGGCTGCCATGCCAGAAATATACATCTCAATTCCGTGGCAGCTTAGTGTCCCAGTCGGCACATACTCTCTTAAACTTAATTCGCCACGAGAAAGAACACACAACACAATAACCTCTGATCCAATTGATAAGATATAATTGCACACCTCAACATTCAAAGCCCTATACACATCCATCCCTTAAGAATATTCATAACAACCTGTAAAGGTACAGTGTGGAATCTTAACATCAGCCTCTATGTTCTCTCGGTGGCTTCCTCTGCCTTCTCGTTCCAGTCTCCTCCTCTTCCCTCAAACTTTTTCTCCCACCCATCCTTCCTTCTCGTCCAATGACAGACCTCGTTCTATCTTGTACCTGCCTTCACCTGAGTAATGGCATCATCCCACAGAAAGTGGTTCAGTGGTTATTTTGATTGACACACAAAGACAAAAAAGGGAAGAAATACAGACCCTAACTTATATCAATATTGAGAAATACAGAAAAGGGAGAGCAAGAAAAGCACACGAGAAGTAAAAATTTGAAACTGTATTCTTCAGCTATGCGTTTGACATAGGATTGCACCAAATAATCAAATCCAAAAAAAATTAAAATAAAATAAAATAAAATAAAAAACCCTCTTGAAATGTCTCTACATGAGAATACCATGATTAAATTATTGTTTTATATGAAGAGTCTGAAGCCAGAAAAGAAAGAAGTCTGAAATTGTAAAACAACAAAACAAGAAAAAATTGATATTTTAAGAGCAGAAAGATCCTTAAAGCAGGGCATGGCATTCATGTACAAACAGGAGGTTAGGTTCACAGCCTTGAGGCTGACACGAACCCTGTGACTTTGGACAAGAGAGTCTAGAGGTAATAATACAAGTTGAGTATAGTGATACAGGTGAAGATTTTCTTTTTCTGGCAGTAACTAGTAAAGGTATTGAGTACATAAAAAATAATTCTCAAATAAGTTTAAGGTCTCCCTATTGTTTACTAATTTTACTTTAGTCACATTTATAATGACACTGTGTCATCACTTCTCATTATTCTTAGCTATGTGTTGCTATAATAATTTTTATATCTTAGTTTTGGATCTTATAAAAGAAAGGTTAACTATTTAATTTATGTGTATGTTCATGAGCCTGCAGGAACCTGTAGTGGCCAGAAGAGAGTGTTGGATTACCTGAAACTGGAGGTACAGGTGGCGATGAACTCCCTCGTGCTGCTAGGAAACAAAGCTTGACCCTCTAGAGGGACAATAAGAGCTCGTAACTGCTGAGCCCTCTTCTCAGCCTTGGATGTCCTTGGATCATACTCCCTGCTTCAGCCATTGGCTCATTGGAAATAAGACCTTTGGTCTGCTCTTGTATTTCTTATTTTCTCCTTTTCTCTCCAAACCTAAATCCTTCTGCATAATATATATGGACACAATAGCCTCTAGATGCCTTTGCGATGTATGGGTAATACAACCCGTGAGAACGCTATCAGCCACTGATTTGCTGAAGTAAAAGGATGCCTGCATCACTTAATGCAAACAAGGAGTCTGAGGTTTGTTTTCCAAAAAGAAAAGGAGAAATACAGTTAACTCTTTATGTGTGTGAGTTCTTCACTGGTGTATTTAACAAAATATGGATGCAAAGACCTTAAAAAAAACCATTGTGTCTATATGGAGTGTAGAATTTATGGTCATTATTTTCCCCCTAAATTTGGTCCAAAATTATTTATTCAGTTTTCATAATGTGTACAATTAAAGTAAAGGCAGGACAGGTTAGGGACGTGCCCAGGTTAGGTGCAAATTCAATAGGATATGCAAACAACTGAAGAACCTGTAGGTTTTGATATTTTCAGGGGTCCTCAAAGAATCCCCCCAATAAGTACAGACTATCACACCCCAATACTGATTGGAAGTGGCTTCATTTCACCACAAATATACAGTACAAATTTATTTATTAGTATATTTACCATGGCTTTATAGAAACACAGAATCATAAGACTAAGCCCTAGAAATAGCTATTTTAATATGTCAAACATGATGAAATAGCAACACTGATTAAAATTCAATACAATATTTTCTTTATGATCGAGGAAAGAGGAATGGGAAGTCTTGGCTGCTATTGAAGTTGAGGGCTGGGACAACAAGCTGTGTATGTTGTATGCCAGTTGACACTGGTTTTAAATCCGAAAGCGAAGGTGACAGAATTCTTTTGCCTTCTTTTGATTGGGTCTTGTCTTAGGGTTAGTATTGCTGTGATGAAGCACCATGGTCAAACAAATCAACTTGGAGAGGAAAGGGTTTATTTGGATTCTGCTTCCACATCACCATTCACCACTGAAGGTAGTCAGGACAGGAACTCAGGTAGGGAAGGAACCTGAAGGCATGACTCAGGAAGAGGCCCTGGCAAGTGCTGCTTACTGGCTGACTCCTCAAGACTTGTGAAGCCTGCTTCTTTTTATAGAATCCAGGACCACATGGCAAAGGACAGCCCCACCCACAATAGGCTGGGTCTTCCCCCATCAATCACCAATTAAGAAAACACCCCACATGCTTGCGGACAGGCTGATCCTATGGAAGCATTTTCTCAGTTGAGACTCCCTCTTGCATCAAGTTGACATAAAACTAGCCAGTTGCAGGACTGATGAAGCTATTCGTTTTCTGTAACAGCTCATTATCAAAGATTGATTTATAAAAGGAAAAATGTGTGCCAATTCCAGCAAAGTGTTTTTAATAATTTAATAATTTCTACTAGATAAAATAAACAATGGGTTTGTACTTTATACATATATATTTTTAATTTTCCTTTTTATGTGAGCCTAGATTTAGATATTAGTTACTATAGTATTAGCCAGAATTCTCTGCCCTTCCTTCCTTCCTTCCTTCCTTCCTTCCTTCCTTCCTTCCTTCCTTCATTCCTTCCTCTCTCTTTGTGCCCTGCTCCCTCTCACTTCTGTCCTTTCCACCCTCCCTTTTTTATCTCCTGTCTTTTTTCTTTTTCATCTCTTTCTTCCTCGGTTCGTTCTACTTAGTATATATGTTCAAAGCATTCTTTGGTTAATAGTTTGCTTATATATTTAAAGTAAATTCATTTAAATTTAGGGCTATAACTTTAAGCATTACTTTGATGAGATCCCCTGGGAACAGCGATGAAGTGTTTTGTTTACAGTTCTTAAGCAGTATGTTATTAATTCAATTTTCTCTTGACCAAGTTATTACAGAGAAAAGTAAAAGTCCTTAGATACTTCCAGTGTATTGTACTTGATCTTTGCTTAAGTTCCTACAAATAATTAAGACATTCTACAAGTTATATTTAGAATTTATAAAGTGCTACACTACATGTCTATAAATAGTGTGCAGAAAGATAAAAACCAAACTCCATCATGCTTAAGTATTTATTTCAGGCCATTTGGAAAACATATTCATCTTTTCCCACATACATTCTTACTTTTGTAGAACTGCACAAATAATATGGGTTTTTAAAAATAGTCACATGCTTTGCCTTAATTTATTTTTTATAATTGCTCCAAAAGTATAAGAAGTTACTCATTTATCATTGATGCTATTAATGTTTTTGATATTGCTACATAGTGTTTACAATGACTAATTCTATTGGTATGCATGATATCCTAGTGATTAAATGTGCCGAAACTTTAGTTGCTTTATCATTGGGATTTTTTTCTATTTGAAGCCATAATAAATAATACTGAATTGAATTTATAACATTTTCCTTGTTTTGGAGTATTCCCTTAAGGCAGATTTACATAAATGGGGATCTGGCACAGAAAGTATGAAATATTTTTATGACTCCTAATATAATGCCAAATCGCTTTCCTAAAGTGTTGGAGCATTTAAAAATGCAATCAGAGATGTGTGAGAGTACCATTTCTTTATTCCCTTGCCAGCAAGAGATATTATCGTTTAAAATATCTTTTCCTAATTGAAGAGATTTGAAAGGGGAATGTACTTTAATTTGCATTTGCTTTCATGTTTTATGAATGTGTTTATGTGTTTCACTTTCCATTTTTTGAGCTATATTTCCTGTCTTGACAATTTTACACATTCATTTGGCATAATATACATCATTTTATCGGGTTTTAATATGTTATTAATAAAGCATATCTTATTGTTTATTTCCTTCTAGTATAATTTTCTCATTGATCAAACCATAAGAGCAGGGATGGGACAGATAGCTCAGAGGTTAAGAGTACTTGATACTGTTGCAGAGAATCCAGGTTTGGTTTCCAGAATCCACTTGACTGCTTACATAGTCTTATAACTACAGTTATAATCCACTTGACTGCTTACATAGTCTTATAACTACAGTTATAATCCACTTGACTGCTTACATAGTCTTATAACTACAGTTATAATCCACTTGACTGCTTACATAGTCTTATAACTGTTACAGTTATAATCCCTTGACTGTTTACAGTCTTATAACTCCACTTGGATTGCAATAGTCTTATAACTACCCACTTGACTTCTTACATGAGTCTTATAACTACATTTATAATCCATGACTGCCCATAGTCTTATAACTTTATAATCCACTTGACTACTTACACAGTCTTATAACTACCCACTTGACTGCTTACATAGTCTTATAACTACAGTTATAATCCACTTGACTGCTTACATAGTCTTATAACTACAGTTATAATCCACTTGACTGCTTACATAGTCTTATAACTACAGTTATAATCCACTTGACTGCTTACATAGTCTTATAACTACAGTTCCAGAAGATCTGGATCCCTCCTCTGGTTTCTGACAGCACTTAAGTTCACATGTACGTACTATGTACAGAAATGCACATGTACACACATAATTAACAGTAAGAGCAATGTTGGTGTTAATTACGTGTCTTATTCAGGGTTACTATTGCTATCATTAAACACCATCATCATAAACAACATGGGGAAGAATGGGTTTATTTGGCTTACACTTTCGTATCACTGGTCATCACTGAAGGAAGATGGGACAGTCATGCAAACAGGGCAGGCAGGAATCTCAGCAGGATCCGAAGCAGAGGTCGTGGAGCAGTGCTTCTTAGTGGCTCACTCACCGTGGCCTTCTCAGCCTGTTTTCTTATAGAACTCAGGGCTACCAGCCTATGAGTGGCTCCACCCACAATGGATTGGGCCCTCCCCCATCAATCACTAATCAAGAAAATGCTCTACAGGCTTGTCTGTAGCCAGATCTTGTGGAGGAATATTCCTCTTAGATGAAGGCTCTCTCCTCTCAGATGATTCTAGCTTGTGTTAAGAAGACAGAAAACTTGTTAGCACATTATAAAATGCAGTGTAGATTTTAGAAAATGTATTCAATTTGACTTACATTTTATTTGATTAGATACTATGTACTATATTGTAATTAGATTCATGATACATGAGAAATTTTTAGTTTCCACAATGGCTAGAAAAATAGAAAATCACACAAAAGCCTTCAAAAGAACCAATAGTTATGACCCAACATGTAGCTTGCTAGTGTTAAGATGTTAGTAATTTACGTTTTAATGGTAGGAACAAGCTAGCTATATAGCTCCAAGGTTGGCCTTGAACTTAGTACCTTCCTTCCAACCCTCCTAGTTCGGGGTTATAGGTATATACCGCTATGTTTGGCACACAACTTTTGAGTTTTAGTTAGTTGTTCTCACGAGATTACCTTTTGCTTTGATTCCACTATAATCACCTGTAGTAAAATATATTATTTTTCTTAAAAAGGAGAAAATGGCTTCCAGCAATTTCTACCTAAGCTACTGCTTCTTCTATGGGCCATCAAGGGTGCAGAAGGTCTCTTGGTGTCAAAGTGAAGAGACCAGGAAGCATGGTTTGGTATAGTTAATGTCCTGCATGATTGTTCTAGCTCTAGTAATGAACAGACCCAATCTGGACAGATTTTTATGAGTCCATCTGGGCCCATTGTTTACCAGGCTGGTGTAAATGGCCACCAGCAGGTCCTTCCACATTGAAAAAAAAAAAATGCTGCTTTGGACCTTTATATTTCTACCAAGTGTGCTTGTATCCTAGATGAAATCTTTTATTTTAGCAGAACAAAAAAAAAATCTGTGGGTAGGAGAGATGAGGGTTCACAAAGATGAAAGAAGTTTTTAAAAACCACACCAAAACCTGCTCTCTTATACCACAATAAAAGCGTGAAAAATAATTTGAAGGGAGATAATCTGCAAAGTTAGATAGGCTTGATCCTAGAAACAGAAAGATGCTGAGCAAAAATCTCAGAGGTAGAAGTTGTTCCTCAAGAGAAGCTCCAAAACACTACAAACTTTGCCTTTCTGCCTTGTCCACCAGAGCTAGGTGAGAAGACCCCACTCCCGAAGATACCACAGACCATGGTCGCAACATACAGCAAAATCCGCCTGGAATTGATTTGGAAACCTCCTCACTGCTTGCTAATTTTCAAAGTGCTAGAAGGTGCGAGATGGGCAGTTTTGGGGAGAAAAAATATCACCAGTTTTATCCAGCAGTGAACTTTATGAACTACAACATCAACTTGCCAGGCAAGTGGTGCCCATATGTGCAGCAGTGGTTGTCTGCTATGGAGGCAACAAAATGCTCTTCACGGAAGTGAACGCATACCTTGTACTGGAAAACTAGTTAAAAAAAGATATGTACCTCACACAGTCATAGGCTCTACAGGGAACTTAATACTGATGTTTACCTAAATAGATGTACCATCAAACTGCTTTCTAAATAGCTGAGTTTCTACCTCAGAAAAAGGATACTTTCAGTCCTGATCAGAGAAGCCTAATTTTACACTGAACAGTGATAAATGCAGAAGACTAAACAAAGCTCAAAAGTTGTGAGCCGAACGTAATAGTATATACCCAAACCTTAGAACCAAGAGGGTTGGAAAAGAAGATCCCAAGTTCAAGGCCATTCTGGGGCTATATAGATAGATCGATCCTACCTTTAAAAAGAGAAATAGGAATATGTGGTTGATGAGGTCTCTAAACAAATTCTTATATTACCTTCTGTGAGGGTCACCGTAAAGGGGGAAGGAAAGAATGCAGGACCAGGGCAATGGGAAGGGCAATGCAAGCATGAGCTGGCAACAACTGTAATTACAGACATGATTCCTGCACAGGACAAACCTGCTCAACCGTCACTCATGGACAGAGGAGGGGCTCCTGGGATTTACCATTATAGTGGACCTCTTGCTATTATTAGGGTCTGGGGAAGGACAGCAGATATCTTCAGCTCCAGTGGTTAGCTCAATCACCCGTCTCTGGTTGCCTTGGTCATACCAGTCTTCTGGTCAGTTTTGTCGTCTTGACATAGGAGTCAGAAAGAGAACCTCACTGAGAACTCCTTCATCAGCTCGTCCTGGTGGCATGTCTGTAGGCTATGTTCTTTAATAATGTGTGCTGAAGCAGAGCCCAGATCCTAAGTGGGTGGTGCCATATTTAGGCATTGGTTGTGTAAAAAAATGCAAGCTAAGCTTTTTTATTTTATTTATTTTTTTTATAGAGGAAAAAAAAAACCCAGAAAGCAATCTTCCTCTATGATCTCTGCTTCAGTTTTTGACTCAGCTCTGTCCCGACTTCTCTCAGAGATGGACTTTAATATGGAAGAATAAACAAACATTTCTGTTCCCCAAATTACTTTTTTGGCCATTGTATTTATCCATAGCAACAGTAAGCAAACTAGATGTTTTGTTGTTGTTTCGTTTTGTAAAAGACACAAGAAAAAGAAAAGATATGAAATGTGGAGGGAGTTATCAGTGGGAAGGGGTAGACAGAAGGTAAGAAAAGGTGGTAGTGGCAGCAATCAGAATATGCTAAATGGACAAAATCATCAAAGAATACATTTCAGTAGCACCCACCTCCTTATGTTTTGTAAGGTAGTTTCTGTCCGCATGAAAGATTTTCTTTTCTTTGATTAATTTTATCTTCTACCATTACCCCTCCACTACCCTCGCACCCTCTTCCTCTGTGGCTGTCGAGCAATTGGAGAACAGTAATAAAAGCAGTGATATTTTTGGAAGCAGATTCTGCTTCCAGCTCTTTGCTCCACATTCAGTTTGCCCTGTGGACTGTTGAAGGAAGTGAAGCCAAGGACACCGGTTTCCATCTGGATCCTGGCCCAACCTGAAGAAGACCTTTTGGAGTTTGGAGAATGGATTTAGGTTCACAAAATGCTTAGAACAGTGCCTGGCACCAAGTCAACACTTAATAAATGGAAGCTATTATCTTCTGTATTTAGGTTGGTTCTGCCCCTCTATGTCTCCCTGGGTGAAGTATCCACATGATCACCGATGGTTGTTTCTTAGAAACTATATAGCAATAAAATAAAAAAGCGGGACCAGTTGCGTTTAACAGGGACAAGATTTCTAAAGTTAGTTTTTCTGTTGGTTCTCCTGAAACTTTTGAAATAGTTTTCTCTTCTTTATCCCTCACAAACACTCTTCATCATAGATTCTAAATATTATAAGATTTTGAATTATTTTAGCGTGGAAGGGCTTTATCTTCAGACACCGTGAGATGTTGGACATTCATTAAGCACTTCATAGACGGTAATGTGTAAAACCCCATGGCACTACTTGCTCTAAGTAGAGTTGTCGATGGTTTACCCAAGTTCACTCATTGATTTTCTAACCCGTTCCTGTGAAGTCGGTACCATCTTATTTATGTAATCACTGAAGACACCAAAAGGCATCAAACTGGTAAAGTATTAAACTGACAGAGGACGACCCAAAACACACATTTAGCTCATACCAAGACATGCGATTTTCACATTTATCTTTAGTTTGTTTTCAGAATTAGCATACGAAGTAATGCGTTTGTCATGACATTTCGTACTTAATTGTTTTTTATTGATCCTCCTGTCCCTGCCTTCTCCCATTGTTTTATTCCTATTTTTCTTTTTACATTTTTTGTACCTATATGCAGATTTGTATAAGAATGTGTATCTGTATGGAAACTGGCCTTGGAAGCCAGAAAAGGGCATTGGATCTCTCACAGTAGAAGTTGTAGTAAAAGTTACAGGCACCGCCTTATGCTAGGATCCAAACTCTAGTTCTCTGCAGGAAAAATAAATGCTCTTAACCTGTCCAGCTCCCCTAGTTGCCTTTCTTGCCTTTCTAGCCACACTCCTTTGTGCTCCTGGACCCTCACAGTCCCTTTCTAGTATCATTTACACATGCTCAGTTATTCCTTCCTTTCTCAAAATCTCCTTTACGTCTCATATGATTCCCTTCCTCATTTCATGATCTACGTCTACACTCACAACAATAAATACACAAATATTATTTTATTTTATGCTATTTATTTTACACCCTAACTCATCTTCCCCTTCCTCCTCTCCTCTCCTCCCAGTCCATCCAACTCATCTCCCCTCCCCTCTGTCCTCCCAGGTCTGCCCATTTCTCTTCAGAGAAGGGGAATCCTTCTATGGATATCAACTCTCATTGGGTATCAAGCTGCAGTAGGACTAGGTCCATTTTTTCCTATTGCGGCCAGGTAAGTCAACCCAGTTAGGGGAAAGGGATCCAATGATAGATATCAGAGTCAGATACAGTCCCTGCTCCCAATGTTAGGAGTTCCACATGAAGACCAAGTTGTACAACTGTTACGTATGTGTTGAGAACCTATGTCTACCCTATTACAAATATTTTAAAGGACCACAAAAGGCCAATAAATAAACACCTATATGTGTATATGTATGTATGTATGCATGTATGCATATATATGTGTATGTGTGCAATATGTACAAATATATGCATATACACACATATGTATACATACATGCTTGTTTAATTATGCTTAGCCTATAGGAAGGGGCACTATTTGAGGTGTTGCCATATCGGAAGAGGTGAAGCCTGGTTAGAGGAAGTATGTCACTGTGGAGATGTGGTTTTGAGGTCATATGTGTGTGTGTGTGTGTGTGTGTGTGTGTGTGTATCTATCTATCTATCTATCTATCTATCTATCTATCTATCTATCTATCTATCTATCGTCTCAAGTCTGGCCAGTGTGATGCAGAGCTGCCTGCTTGCTGCCAGCAGAAGAGCGTATCCGTCTGGCTGCCTTTGGGCCAAGATGTAGAACTCTCAACTTCTCCAGCACTAATTCTGCCTGCATGGTGCCATGCTTCCCACCATGATGGTAATGGTGAAACTGTAAGCCAGCACCAATTAAACATTTGCCTGTATAAGAGTTGTCTTGACCAAGTTATCTCAATACAGCAATAAAACTCACTTAAGACAATACATACATACATAGATATTTACATAATACATACATACATACACACACAGACACACACATGGTTAAAATGGAAAGGGATTATATACTAGAGAAAACATGCAGTTGTTATGAAGCTCAGCTACCCTGATATAATTTCTTTCATTTTTCTGTAAATGTCACTGTTTATGGCTGAAAAGAAATTATGTTGTGCATTGGACTGAGCATGGGAACCCCAATGTAGGAGTTAGAGAAAGAACTGAAGGAGCTTGCAACCCCATAGGAAGAACAACAATATCAACCAACCAGATCCCCCAGAGCTCCCAGGGACTCAACCTTCAACCAAAGAGTACACGTGGATGGAGGGACCCATGGCTCCAGCTGCATGGATTGCCTTATCTGGCATCAGTGGGAGTGGTCCCATGAAGGATGGATGCTCCAGCATAGGGGAAATGCTAGGACAGTGAGGTAGGAGTGGGTGAGTAGGTGGGTGGAGGAGCACCATCATAGAAGCAGGGGAGGAGGGTGAATGGGGGTTTGCCGAGGGGAAACTGGGAAAAAGGATAACATTTGAAATGTAAATAAATAAAATAACCAATTAAAAAATAAAAATAAAAATTACGTTGTGCATCTGTACCAAATTTTCATTATTTATTTGCCTGTTGATAAACATTTAGACTGATTTCATTTCTTGGTATCATTAATAGAATAGCAGTAAACATGGGTGGGCATGTTAGATACAATGTCATTTATGTGTATCTTAGAGTGAATTCAGGTTGCTATTTCCCCACATTCTTGCCAGTTACTGGGAGGAAATGGTATCTGAAAGAAGCTTCAATTTGCATTTCTTAGATAATTCAGGATTTTAACCATATTTTGAAACATGTATTGAGCATTTATGGTACTTTAAAGTATTTTCATTACACTTATTTTTTATTTCTTTGTGTGCATAAGCATGCATGGGTGTACCTGACATGTCCCATGTGTAGATGTCAGAGAACTTGTGGTAGTCAAATCTTTCCTTCACCATATGGGTCCTAAGATTCGAACTCAGGACCTGAAAGCTTCATGGCTAGCACAGTTGAGACATTTCACCTCTGCTGTGGTTCTTCTTGTAAAAACTGTTATTTATTCGGAGTTTGCTTTTTTCTTCAAGTCTCCGTTCTCTAGGTATTAGCGCTTTGTCTGAAATATAGCTAGCGAAGGTTTCTGTACGATGTCTTTTAATCCCATTGGTCAACTCTCAAGAGTATTACATGCTTTATCCATAAAGTTCTTGTGTTTTATCTTGGAGGGTTTTATCTGTGGTTTCTTCTAGCAATTTCACCTTCTAACATTTTTAATTAAGGCCTCTAATCCATTTTGAACTTTTTTTTGTTCAGAGAGAGAGAGAGGATATGGATCTAGAGGATATGGATTCCATTCTTCTGCTGACTGACTTTCAGTCTTACAATACCATTGGCAGAATAACCTGTCTTTTATCTATTGCATATGGTTTCTATAGGGAAATATTTTTCATACAATATATTTTTACCACTTTTTTCTCCTTCCTCACCAGCATGTACTGTCATTTGTTTCATTGATTTTGGTCATTCTGACTGCTGTAAGATAAAATTTCAAAGCATTTTTGATTTGCATTTTCCTGATGGCTAATGGTATTGAACCTTGCTTCTCAACCATTTCTGCTTTATCTTTGGAGAACTTTTGTTTAGTTCTATTCCTTATTTTATATTCCTTAGGTTATTTGTTTTTCCTGATGTCTACTTGTTTGAGTTCTTTAAGTATTTTAATTGCTAACCCTCTATCAGATGTATAATTGGTAAGTATCTTTTCCCATTATATAGGCTGTCCTTTGGCCTGAACGACGGTGCCATCAGAAGCTTTTCAGGTTCACGAGGTCCCATTTAATTGTTGATCTTAGTGCGTGTACTATCTGTGTTCTCTTCAGAAAGTCTTTTCTCTTCCAAGGAGTTGAATATTATCCCTCACATTCTCTTTTATCAGATTAAGGGTATCTGGACTCCTATTGATATTCTTGAACCATTTACGGTTATGTTTTATGCAAAGATACAGACTATATGCAATTACTCAGTGTGACCAGAACCATTACTTTATACTGTCTGTTCTCAAGCAGGTATTTCTGGTTTCTTTGTTAAAAATTAAGTGTTCATAACTGTATCAGATTCATGTCTGGGTCTTCAACTTGATTCCATTGATCAATGTATTTGCTTTTATGCCTACACCATTCTGTTTATCTTATTACTGTATTACTGTAACACAACTAAGATTGTAAGAACTCCAGCATTTCTTTTATTACCTAAGACTTAAAAAAGCTATTTTTTGTTTCTGTATGAATTTGAAGATATTTTCCAATTTCTGTGAAGAATTATGTTGGGATTTTGATGGGCATTACATTGAATCTGTAGATTGCTTTTGGTAGGATGACCATTTTTTGCAATATTAATTCTATTTAGCTATGAGCATGGAGATCTTCCCGTCTTCTATTGTTTTATTTCATTTCTGTCTTCAGTGTCTTAAAGTTTTTATTATATAAGTCTTTTACTTGTTTGTTTAGAGATGTCTCGAGATTTTTTTTTTTGAGGCTATTGTGAAAGGTTCTGTTTCCCTCATTTCTTTCTCAATATTTATCATTTGTATGTAGGAAAGCTACTGATTTTTGTGAACAAACATTGTATCATGGTACTTTGGTGAAGTGTGCTTCATCTATAGGAGTTTCCTGATGGAGATTTTAGGGTCATTTATGTATGCAATCATATCTTCAATGAAAGATACTTTGACATCTTCTTTTCCATTTTCCATTTGTAACTCCTTGATTCTCTTCAGTTCAGCTGTCTTATTGCTTTTGCTAAGACTTCAAAAACTATATCGAATAGGCATGCTTTGAGTTTCTTTCATTTAAGTTGGGGTTGGCTATGGGCCTTATTAAGTTGAGGTATGTGTTCAGGATTGGTTCCAACGCTTTGAATTAATCTGTCCCCCAAAATCAGGAGTCTGTGTGCCCAAACACTGAAGGTCCTTGTCCCCAATTGTTTTTTTCTCCATATTTATTAAATTGGGTATTTCTTATTTACATTTCAATTTTTATTCCCTTTTCTGATTTCCAGGCCAACATCCCTTTAACCCTTCCCCCTCCCTTTTTATATGGGTGCTCCCCTCCCCATCCTCCCCCCATTACCGTCTCCCCACAACAATCCTGTTCACTAAGGGTTCAGTCTTGGCAGGACCAAGGGCTTCCCCTTCCACTGGTGCCCTTACTAGGCTATTCATTGCTACCTACGCAATTGGTGCCCAGGGTCAGTCCACATATAGTCTTTGGGTAGTGGCTTAGTCCCTGGAAGCTCTGGTTGGTTGGCATTGTTGTTCATATGGGGTCTCGAGACCCTTCAAGCTATTGCAGTCCTTTCTCTGGTTCCTTCAACAGGGGTCCTATTCTCAGTTCAGTGGTTTGCTGCTAGCATTCGCCTATGTATTTGCCATATTCTGGCTGTGTCTCTCAGCACCCAGTTGGTTTTTGATAGATCAATAAAGAGCCAACAAGCCAGAATTCTGTAAGTGGCCGCCTGATTGATTCTGGGGTAGCAGAGGAAGGTTTATAAGTCACAGGAGTACCAGAAGGGAGCATTTGCCAGCAGGGGAAGGTTCAGGAGTGTCCAGCGTTTGAGCTAGTCATGGCATGTCAAAAATTAACTGACATGTAGGGTGTGTGTGTGTGTTTATGTGTGTGTTTGTGTCTTTCATTTGCGAATGCATATAGCTCCTGGGTTGGTGCCGCCATGCAACCTACTAGGAGCCAAAGAGGCTTAGCCAAACTTCTCTATACAGGTATGTCCCTTGTATCCCTGACTACTTTCTTTAGGACTTTTATCATGGAGAAATGTTGGATTTTATTAATGGCCCTTTCTGAATCTAGTGAAATGATCATGTGCTTTTTCATTTCAGTTTACTTATATGGTAGATTACATTTATTGATTTACATATGTTGAAGCATCTCTGGATCAGGGATAAAACTTAATTGATTACATCATAAAATATTTTAGATATGCTCTTGGATTTGGTTTGTAAGAATATTATGGCGGATTATTGCATCTATGTTCATAAGAGAGAGTGCCTATAATTCTCTTTTTTGGTTTGGTATATAATATTTTTTTTGTTGGTTCGTTATGTGGTTTTGATATCAGGCTAGTAATGGCTTCATAAAAAGAATTAAAAAATGCTTGTTCTGTTTTTTATTTTTAGTTCATCTTTGACAGTCTAGTAGAATTCTGCACTGAATCCATCTGGCCCTGAACTTTTCTTGTTGGGAGACTGTTAATTACTGCTGCTGTCTCACTGAGGGTTATGGGTCTATTTAAATTGTTTATTCTATCTTGGTTTATCTTTGGTGAATTGTATATATCAAGAAATTCATATATTTCCTTTAAGCTTTTTCAATTGATGGAACATAGATCTTTAAAATGTATCATTAAGATTCTCTAAATTTCCTTGTTTATGTTTAATGTGTCTCTTTCATATCTAATTTTCCTAATGTGAAACTTTCCTCTCCATATTTTAGTTCATTTGGCTAATGGTTTGTCCACCTTGTTCATTTCTTCCAAGAATAAATTCATTTCATTAATTCTTGGTACTTTTATTATTGCTATTGTTTCTTTCTCCTACTGGTTTCTGTCCTGACTGTGATTATAGCTTATACAGTATTCTTTTTGATTATTATTTCTTCATGTTCTTCTAGAGCTTTCAGGTGTGTTTCTCATTTACCAATATGAGAACTTTTCAGGTTTTTTTTTTTCATATAGGCAATTTAGTGCTATAAACTTCCTTTTAAATGGCTCTCATTGTGTCCCATAGGCTTGTGTATATTGTGTTTTCATTTTCTTTCAGTGTTAAAGTTTTTAATTTCTATCTTGATTTCTATGATAACACAGTTTTCATTCAGTACTGAGTTGTTCAGTCTCCATGACTTTGTAGACTTTCTGTTCTTTCTCTTGCGGTGGCCATTCAGCTTTAATCCATGGTGCTCTGACAGGATGCAGGCTGTTATTTCAATTTCCTTGTATCTGTTGAGACTTGCTTTGTGTCCAAGTATGTGGTCAATTCTGGAGAATGTTCCATGAGGTGCTGAGGAAAAGGTGTATTATTTTATATTTGGGTGAATTTTTCTATAGATGTCAGCTAGCACTGTTTGATCTATAATTTTATTTAACTCTGGTATATCTCTGTTTAGTTTTTGTCTTCATGACATGTTTATTGGCAAGTATGGGGCTTTGAAGCCATCCACTAGCACTTTGCAAGCTTCAATAAGTGTTTTAGCTGCAGAAGTTTTTCTTTTATGAACCTCTGTGCCCTTGTGTTTGATGCATAGATATTAAAATTGCAATTTATTTGGGTGTATTTCTTTCCTTCAATGACTATATGATTTTCTTTTCATATCTCTTGATTAGTTTTGGTTTGAAGTCTATTTTGCCTGACATTAAAATGGCTTTACCTGCTTTTTGTTTAAGTCCATTTGCTTAGAATTATCATTTTTATCCTTCTATCCTTTGATGGTAAGTTATGTTTCTTGGATGCAACAGAAGGAAGGATCCTGTTTTTCAGTATAATCTGTTAGTCTGTGCATTTTTCTTAGAGTATTAAGACCACTGAGAGAGAATATTGAGAATTTTCAATGAGCAGTGTTTATTGATTGCTATTATTTTGTTGTTATTGTGTGAATTTTCCACCTCTTTTGATGTACTGTTTGGGGATTACCTATTCCTCTGTTTTCTTGGGTGTGATTAACTTCTTCCGATACAGTTTTTCTTCTAGTGCCTTCTGGAGAGCTGGAATGGTGGCTAGAAACTACTTAAATTTGATCATATCAAGGAACATTTTTATACCTCCATTGATTGTGATTGATAGTTTTTCTGGGTATGGCTAGCATCTGTGGTCTAGGACCTTTTGACCTTCAGAATTTCCAGTGAATTTATTTCAATGGGTCTACCTTCATATGCTACTTGGTCATTTTACCATGCAGCTTTAATATTCTTGGTTTCTTCTATATATTTAGTGTTCGAATTATTATGTATAATGGAGAATTTCTTTTCTGATTCTATTTGGTGTTCCATTTGTTTCTTATACATTGACAGAAATCTCTTTCTTTAGTATGGGGAAATTTTCTTTTATCACTTGGTTTAAAATATTTTTTTCTGCCTTTGACCTCTGTTTCTTTGTCCTCATTATTTGTAGGTTTGATTTTTTTATAGTGCCCCAGATTTCCTGGATGTTTTGTGCCTGGATTTTTCCTTTCTGTATTATTTCTTTAACTGAGCTGTCTATTTCTTCACCTTGTCTTCAGGATTTGAAATGCTCTCTTTCATGCCTTATAATCTATTGGTGAGGCTTACCCCTAGAGATTTTATTTGACCTCCTGAATTTTTCACTTTTCAGTTTTATTCCACTCTGGACTTTCTCCAGTTATTCTCTTTCTACATTCATGTCTTGAAATGTTTTCATTATCTCATTCAACTCTTTGTGTTTTTATTGTCTCCATTAATTCTTATCATTTTTAAGGTCCTTGAACATATTAATAATTGCTATTTTGAAAATCTTATCTTGTGCTTCAGTTCAATTGCATCTCTCAGGGCCTACTGCAATAGTATTTCTGGATCTTAGAAAAGGCATACTGTTATGCCTCTTCGTGTTTGTGCTTTTGAGTTCGATTTTTGATGTTTGAGGTGTTTCTTGATGTCAATATTGGATTTTTGTGGGGAGTGGGTGTGGCGGCAGTCCCAAGATGGCGCCCGGGACTGCAGCTAAGTCTCATGACTAGCACCTGACTTCCTCATACACCTGAAACTAGCCACGTCCATTGTGAGAGCTGTGCAGATGCACCATGACACAAGATCGGGCCATGTGAAATGGACCTATGACCTGAGATTACGCAGACTGGACTGATGAGGCGTAGTTGAGGGAGGATATAAGGGAGTATGCTCGGGGGCTGGGAGGAGGAGGACAAGAAAAAAAAAAGAAAGATTCCTGCTTGCATGCTGTAACGTTCCTGAATAAACTGCTTTGAGAAGAATGCAGTGTCGCCGCTCTTTTCTGCGGGTCAGAAACAGGTTTTGTCTTTGTTGTATGGTTGTTCCATTACTTTGCGCCTCTGGATCCTAGGCAAGTGTGGTGGCTGTGGCTATGGGTTCATTGGTTTAGTGTGCTTCTGCAGGTCTCAGTTTACACAAAGGAATGGAAATGGGTTTAGGAGGAAAGGCTGCAAGAGGTTGGCCTTTACTTTTCTCCTTCGATAGCTTGAGGATTACCTATCAGTATGGTGAAGATTAGGCCACAGAGGTGAAGGCTCTAGGAGGCACCAATCTATGCTCAATTGCTCTGCATTCAATGAGTTGAGTAGGTGTTGTCTTCACCAATGGGGCTCTACCATCAATGTGTGGAATGTGATCAATAACCTTGACAACAGCCTAAGTTGTTTGTGGGTTTCCATGGGACCTCTGACTAAACATCTCACTTAGATGTAACCCATTCCTTAAACTGGAAATTTCACTTGGTGGCAAAAGATAGCTATTTGTCCTTCCATTATTTGGTGCCTTTACTTATAGTTTCTACAAATAGAATTTGTTTTTATGGCACATATGAGAAAGAGCGGGAAGTGAGAGGAGAGGAAAAATTGCCATTTTTCCTTTGTCCTCAGCTTGCTGTTCCCACTACATTATGTCATGCCTCCTTGTCATAATGGGTTTTTATGCTGCCAAGACCTTAAGCCAAAATAAACTTTTCTATAGATTGCTAATGCACAAAGACAGACACACATATAAAGGTCCTTTGTATCTTTCAGGTTAGAGACCAACGTGAAAGCTGGAAGTACAAATGAAAGAAAGAAAAAACTTCCTAACCCACTACACCCACTAAGTGATTCTTCATGAAAAAAATTACTATTTTTAGGACAAATGCTAAACCTGGAAAGGGAGTTGCCTTATGACAGTAAGGGATTCTTTTTTCAAGTCTTATTTTATTGCCTTTATGTGTGTGTCTGTCTTTGTGTATTAGTTATTTTTTTGATGCTGCTATTAAATACCACGACCAAGGCAATCTATAAAAACATTTATTTTGGCTTAAGGTTCTGGCAGCATAAAAACCCATTATGACAAGGAGGCATGACATAATGTAGTGGGAACAGGAAGCTGAGCGGTCTCATCTTCATACCACAGGCCCAGCAGAGAGAATTAAAAATGGGTGAAGATTAAAAACCCCCAAAGCCCACCTTCAGTGACAAACATGTTCCAGTAAACTACACCTCCCCAAAGAGTGCCACCAACTGGAAAGCAACTGCTTAAATGCCCAAGTCTATGAGAGTCATTGTGTATGTATGTGTGTGGGGAGGGGCGGTGGCAAGAGGGCCAGAAAAGGGTGTCTTAGAGTTTCTTTGGTGTGAAGAGACACCTTGACCAAGGTAAGTCTTATAAAGGAAAGCATTTAATTGGGGCTAGCTCATAGTTTCAGAGGTTCAGTACATTATCACATAGTAGGAAGTATGGCAGTGTGCAGGCAGACACGGTGCTGGAGGAGCTGAGAGTTCTACATCTTGACCCAAATGCAACCAGGAGAGATTCAATTCTGCAGGCAGCTAGGAAGAAGGGTGTCTTCTTCACTGAGCAGCGTTGAGTACCAGGTACCCTCAAAGTCCACATATGCAGTGACACACTTTCTCTAACATGGCCACATCTCCTCCAAAAATGCGTACCTTTTAATAATGTTACTTCCCATGGGCTAAGTATATTTAAACCACCACACAGGACATCAGATGCCTTGGAACTAGAGTTATAGGCTTTTGTGAGCCATCTAATTGTGGGTACTGAGATCCATATCCTGGTCCTCTAGTAGAAGGGTATGTGCTGTCAGCCACTAAATTACCTCTAGCATAAGCCTCCTAGCTTCTACCATGCTTTTCCCAGTTACCTGTCTACTACCACCCTCATAGTGTCTTTTGCTTCCTTTTCTTCTTTCTTCTATCCATTTAAACGATGACAACAAATCAAATAAAAACAAAACAACCAAAATGAAACCCACAAAAAAACAAACCAGGATTCTCTTGGGCAAAAGCATGTTACATGCCAGACCATGTACTTGAATAGCAATTTCTTCATTTGACTGTTTTTTACCACTATGTGAATCTTTTAGCTCACAAATGGAGTTCCTCTTCTTGAATTTATTTCTGAAATTACTGCATATCTTTAATTTCCACCTTTTAAATTTGTCTGAGTTTTTATTATTTCTATGAATAGGCCTGTAAGGGCTTTGTCAGCAAAGTAATAAACAGCTTGGTTTTTCCAGCCAACAGAGAGAGACATATTGTAGGCTTTTGAATATTAAAATTGTTGAGTACCTCCTGGGGCTTATATGCATACATCCAGAAGACATCTCCAGATTCTTAAATACAATTCTGAAGGTCCACATTTCTTTCATTTGCATACGACAGAACTCTCAGAACTTTTTAGAAGGATGAATCCATATTTATAATATAAACTTTGAAGCGATTTGAAAATATAAAGATCTTCTGAGCCAAATAGTCAAGATATTTTCTCCTTGTTTCCAAGAACATTATCCATATGTGATACATAAGACTTCTATGTTTCTCTAAGACAGAAAAAGTGAGTAGAATTTATTTCTAAATCCATTATCCTCTGGATGTCATGCCAGACAATCACAGTGTCTGTACATTGTGGGTAAATGTCTACTTGGTGCCAAAAGAAAAGTCCCATCATTTAGAGACAAAAGCTTTACAGGAGGCATTAATAATCCCTTCTCAGCTCCATTCCAAACAAAATTGTGCTCAGATCTGTTAACCATTGGAATGAGGGGCACAAAACCAAGGTTCTACTCCTTCTGATGAAGTATTTAATCTTAAATGCTAGTTTACTTTACTAGGACAGCAGAGGAAGATGGTGCCTATTTAAGGATTTAGTTTCAATGGATGTGTTTCAAAGACTGCCCTTTGGATTCCTGTGGTTTTAGTTGTTATTTCTGGGAAAAGGAGATTTGGGTTTTTTTTCTCTTTTTCTTCTCTATTTTAAAGTTGTTAGTTGGGTGACCCAGAAATTTCCCAGAACTGGAAATTTGCTTGTTCGATCCATTTTCTCCCCAAATTGCTCTCATCATTCATCGATTGGTTCCTTCATTCATGATTATCCATGTATGCATGGTGTACCCTACTCCTTGGGCACAAGAATGAGTAAGTTTGGTCTGATTTCAGAGTCATAGTTGTAAGGAGGAAGAGGGAGGGCTTGGATTTAGGAACTGGGGTTGAATTCATAAAAAATCTAATAGAAATATTTGTTTCCTATCTTCTTTGTCAAAGATTAGAACCGGTGTTTCTGATGCTTCTGGAACAGGAGCGTGAAGAATAATGAACTATATTTTTATTTCTCTCTGTCCCTTCTTCCTTCTCTCTTTCCCTTACCCTGTCTGTCTGTCTGTCTGTCTGTCTGTCTCAATATGACAGAATCTGTTGAATGTTTTAAGGACATTCACAGCAGTGCTTTCTCCCTTGATCTTTAAGTGGTGCCTGCAAAGCATGCTCGAACCTGTGGTCTCGCTCTAGTCTAATGCTCTGCACTCTCTATTATGGAAGTCAAACGTTCTTGTCTCAAGTAATAATTGGCTAAAGGAAAGCATATGCTTCAGTTTATGAAAAAGTGCCTCAGTAAGGAAGACCAGTGGTCCAAATGAAGGGGGTGCTACAGGGCTCAAATTTTTGCACATATTAAGTGCTGTTTGGGGAAAGAATGAAGAATATTTCATAAGGGGGAATATTATGCTGCAACTTGGCCTTACTTTGAGTTCTCCACTTCCTCCAACCCTCCAATGTTCCTATCCCAGGAAGGGTTTTGATAAGGCTCTGCACCTCTAGTCTGTATTGGTGTTACTTGAAAACCTTCAGCGGAAGATCTTGGGTACCTCAGATCTAACAGGCCGCACACTTTATGAGGAGAATGCTAATGTGGTTCTTTTCCTGTGGTTTCGTTTACAGGCAAAGTTTCTCAGAGATTTTGAATTCTAAAGGCAGGAACAAGTTCAGCTCATTTTGTATTACACTTAAGTTGTAAAGAGATTAAAATGATGCAAGATAAGAAAGAAACTGATAGGAAAGACATAGACAAGAGGAGAGGCTGGGAGTAACTGTGACCAAGGGGCAGTGATTATTTTCAATACTAACTAAAAAAATTTTAAAGATGAAAAATATAAAATTATTCATAACAATAAAACACAAAGAATTCTGTGAACATCTTTTCATTTAGTTTCTGCCTTCCTCTCCAAATTGTGTTCTTTATTCTTCATACAAGTCTCTTGAATTTGTTAAAGTTAATTATTTAACAGCTTAGGTAAACAATTTTGTGATGTTATTTGCTGAATAACTTTATTAAAGGTTAAGAAATGTTTTGAAAAAATCAGAAATGATGGTGTCTCCATTTAATTCTCTTTAACTCACTACACTTCCCAGAATCCCTTGCCCAGGGGTAACACTATCCACATTAGATGCAGGAGAGTTGGGCCCTTCCATATCAGTGAGCAATCAAGACACAACAAATACTCTACAGACTTGCTTACAGGTCAGTCTGGTGAAGCACTAACTTCAGTAACAGGCAGTCTGATGCTTTTTTCTAGCCTCCATGGGCTCTGGAGCACAGACATATTCACATAAGATCATGTACATAAACAATCAACAAACAAAAAGACCCCACATCTTTGGAAAAAAAAAACACAGACAAAACAGAGGGCTTGGAATAACTTGTACTTTTGATCAGTACTCTTTCTATTTGTTTAGAAGTGCACATGGGGAAACTTTAGGAAAATTGATGATAGATGACATTTGATTTTAAGAAAAACCTTGTAAGCAATCTCATTTTATTCAGAAAATAATAATTGTCCCTCGATTCAATTTAGTGCTATAATTATAGTTAATATGCTTTACTTGAAATTGTAGACTCAATAAAAATAAAGATTTCACTTTCATAAACCCATTATTTCTTATTTTTTTTTAAAAAGGAAAGCTACCCCCAAGTTTAATGAAGCCATTACAGAAGAAATGGCACAATCAATTTCTAATATACAACACTGTGGCAATGAAATGAGCTATAATTTAAGTAAAGGCTTCTTCTTTTAGGTCGGCAGAAATGCAAAGAAAGCATTTTATTAGCATCCCATTTCTCTTACAGTCAGGAAGATGAGGCTAATGAGAAGACTAGAAGGTTAATAACAATCCCACTTCATTCACCATTTATTCTTTTAAAATACACAGCTATGTTTGGAGCCATCCTTCCAGAACAATCTTATAGAAATTTGAAGGAATGAGTTAGTTCTTTGGACAAGAAACCAGTACAGCTTGATTTGTCATCCAGAGCACTTGCAGAGACTCTGGCTCCTATGTCACCTGTTGTAATTATCAGGTTCATAATCTGAAGCTGAATAGGGCCGAGGGACAAACTAGGCTGGAGCATATTTGAGGCTCTGGTTCAAACCCAAGAATTTTGGAAAAAAAATGAAATCTTTGATTGTCAAGTCATTGAAATGAAATTTTAAAAAAAGTCATTGAAATGTGTCAAAAAATATCCTGTTACCAAAGTGAGAGAGATTGCAGAGGAGTTCTTGTGTAATCCGTGTGTCTGTTCAGTGTGTGTGTGTGTGTGTGTGTGTGTGTGTGTGTGTGGCAGAATATGTGAAAGTGGCCCCCTCTATATATGTACAGGTAGGTAATGACTATACACATCTATGCATTCATGGGAAGGTCAGAGGTTAATTCAGGTAAACAGAACTCTTCAGGTTCTGTTTACCTTTGCTTTGAGACAGGGGCTCTGATTGGTTGGACGTTTGCCAAATAGACAGGCTCGAGATGCCCTGTCTTTTGCCCCAGGCACTGGGGTTCTAAGCTCATTCCATCATACAATGAGGTATTAAACAAGGGATCTGGAGATGGAACTCCAGTCCCCATGTTTGCGAGGCAAGCACTTTTCCAACTAGGTTTTCTCTCCAGCCCCCATTGTAATTTTCTGTCAAAGAGAAGACGTTTCAGTTTTAACTGCATATTTCGCAGCTTTTCCGAAGTACCTTCCCCAGTGATTGCCCCACCTACACTCCTTGTTAGTTTTCAATTGCGGTGTTCTTTCTCTGTGCTGAGAAAATTACTTTGGCTTCTTTATAGGAAAAATAGAAAATCATTTGGTTAGGAAGTTACTAAATTTCCCTCCTTTCATTCTCAGCATGTTTTCCCCCCTTCGATATACATTTTACCTGTCTGCTTCTTTCAAAAATATATAAAAGATTGGAATTGAATAGAGAGAAGAGTAGTAATTTTAGAGCCCACTAAAGTTGGTTGGCTTTGTGACAATAACTTAACCTTGTAAGCTTCAGTTTTTATATCTTTAAAATCGGAATTGTGACACCTTTGTCACCATACTGCTGTGAGATACCAGGTAGAGATGCTTACTAATATGCCTTGAATGGGGCTGGAATTAAATAAATAGCAGCTGTCATAGAAATTAAGTGTTCTCTCATTTTTGTAAAAGGGCAAACATCTTTCTACTCCTTTCCTCAGCATTGAAAAATCTTTCACCGTAGTGAAGAGAGGTTTCTTCCCCTTGTTCATTAGGGATGGGAGGCCTTTCTGACCTCAAACCACAACCTGCCTCAGGTGACATTTGTGAGATTCCTAGTTTGCTTTCTGTGGCTGTGATAAACATCATGACTGAAAGCAACTTGGGGAGGAAAAGGTATTTTTAAGCTTATAAACTAAAGCCCATCATTGTGGGAAAGCAAGGCAGGAACTGAAGGAACTGAAGGTCATGGAGGAGTGAGCAGTGGCTGACTCTTTCTGTCATTCTTACACTTTCCAGAATGACCTGCCCAGGAGTAGCCCTATCTTCCTTTGGTGCAGGATGATGGACTCTCCATACCAGTCAACAACCAAGAAAATACCCTATAAACTTGTTTAGAGGACAGTCTGGTCGAGGCATTTTATTAATAGAGGTTCCTTCTTTCCAGATACTCTAGGTTGTATGAAATTGAGAAAACCAAAGCAAACAAACACCCCAAAGCCAAAACAACCGGAATGGTGTCCTCTTTAGATTGCTTCTCCAGAAGTCAATAGTCACTGCCTCTATTTCTTTTTCTTTATTCTCTACAATAGTGGCTCTCGAGCGTCCCAGTGATGCAACCCTTTAATGCAGTTCCTTATGTTGTGCTCACCCCCAACTATAAAATTATTTTGTGGCTACTTCACAACTGTAATTTTTCTTCTGTTATGAATCTTAATATAAATATCTGATATGTGGGATATCTGATATGTGACCCTGGGGAAATGGTCGCTCAAGCCTTAAATGGGTCATGATCCACAGGTCGAGAATTGCTGCTGTATAACCAATCTTTCCGTGGTGTACCTTAGAAACTGCACTTTTCAAAGTTTCTAACTCTTAGACCTCGACTTAAATGTGTTTCTTTGTCATCTGTCTCCTCACTGTCTACAGAATGGGACCAACTTATCTTCTGGGAGCAATCTGTTGCTGAATAAATAGTTCTCTGTAGAATTTTTGATGATTCTAGATAATGCAAAAATGTCTTTCATTAAAATTCCAATCTCTGTTAAATTATTTTTGGAGGCTAACTGGACATGCATTTTCATGTTGAGAATAACTAAACTCACATTATTTATTTATTTATTTATTTATTTATTTATTTATTATGTATATGTGAGATAGAGACAGTCATCGAGAAAGAGATAGAATGCAGAGAGAATCAGGGAGAATCTGTGTGTACTCAGAAGAGTGGAAACAAACATCAGGTGTCCTATTTATCATTCACTCCTTGAAGATAGTCCTTCTCTAAAGCTGGAATATTCTGTGAGCAAGGAGTCTTTAATAACCCTCCAGTCTCCCTAACACCTTTGCAACACCAGAGTTACAAATACAGGGTCAACAATGTCCATCTATTTGCCTTCCTTCCTTCCTCCCTTCCTTCCTCCCTTCCTTCCTTCCTTCCTTCCTTCCTGCCTGCCTGCCTGCCTGCCTGCCTGCCTTCCTTCCCTCCCTCCCTCCCTTCCTTTCTTCTTTCTTTTTAAATCAGGGATGCTGATCTCTGAAGTCCTCATGCTTATATAGCAGGCACTTTTATCCATGGATAACCTCTCCTTTTCACATTAATTATTAAGACAATGAGTACATTTGCCTCGGCAAAACTGCCTGCTACTACAATGTGTGATGCTTTACTGCTTGCTTAGCTTTTTACTTCTTCCTGTCCTGTCATGTAGTTGCCACTGAATCCAAGAAATTTGAACTTGACTTGCAGTAAAGCTTTTTTTTCTGAAGGAGAAATGATGGTGACTGGAAGCATGCCTGGGGAAGGAGAGACCTGAAGGATCTTCCCTTCCTCTCTTTCCCTTGTCCCTTCTGTTTTTTCTCAGTTAGTTAACTGGCCTTTCACCTGGTATAGCAGAGGAAGGCTAAAATGGAATGTTCGTGCTTGTTGTGTGATCAATGACTTAGCCGCCCAGAAACTCTCTTTCTCTGTCATTAACCATCAGCCATTCTTTAACCTAAAATGCCCTGGCTAGAACTATCTCCAGTCACTGTCAGACTGGCAGGAGCACAGAGCAAGCTCTCTGTTGGCTGCCTCGAAGCCAGATAGCATTCACTTTGATTGAGGCCATGAGGAGATAGAAAAATTCTTGAAAGGAATGCTAGGGCCCTGGTGTTTCAATGCTAGCTCTCCCCAAAGACATAATGTCACTGATAATCTCTTCCTCTTTTTAAAAATCTCTTCCTCTTATGACATTCTTTTCTGTCTATCATCTTGCAGAAAAGTCCCTTAGTTGTATAGACGGTTCTTATAAATTTCCTTAGGAACTCTTCAAGTGTTCAGAAGTCCCTGTGGTTATCTGCACTGGAGAAGGTCAACATGTTCACATCATGAAATCTGTCATTTTTAATAACCCGTTTCACACATGCATGCATTGAGGACATCTTTTTAAGTGTCCTTTTTATAAAGGAGGGTATTCAGCCTCAAAGATGTTCTTCATCCTTTTTAAGTATACACAACCAGTGAGTTGAGTTGTGAATCTGGGATTTCGTTCAAAGCCTGTCTTTTGTCAAAACCCATGTCTACACATGATGCCACTATATTTATGTCTCTCTGCTCTATTTATCAGTATCTCCTTGCTTCTTAGAAAATTCCTCAACCTCCTGGACAGTTAAACTTCAGTACTGGTTGACAAACAGTTTATAAGTATTGTTTAAATGTTGCTACACGTCCAAGTCAGGGCTATGGATTTTGACAGATTCACAGGAAATACGTCAACACAGATGGTTACCAAGTCACACCACCAGAGATAATAAGGGAAGGCAGACATGGCTCCTGCTGAGGAGACCTGTGAATCATTCATTTCTGCATTCAGATCTTCTACAATATTACGTGAGCACTGTCAAAGTACCGGTCAAGTAGGAAAATAAATTATCAAGGTGATGTTTCTTCTGGCACAGATAGAGTAATATAAGAAGATTTTCAGGATAAGAAAGGGACCTATCATTTGAAGTAACAGGATAAGATATGACTGAGTTGTCAAAGTGAGCATGCTGTAGATTTGGTCGAGCTTACCTTCGAAACGGAAAGAATTCCCAACTGTGTGAAAAGTCAAGAAAGGAATCTTTCAGTCGACAGGGCAAGGAAAGCAATGTTGGTGACTGGGGAGCAAGAACTATCTAGCAATTTTTAAAAGGCGAGTTCAGGGATCCGAGTTGCCCTGGTTGTATGTGAATGGTGGATCCTTAGTGAAGCAGCAGTAATGTGGGAATCCACTCTACACTTCCCAGCTGCAGTGGAACACTTTCTTGCCACCTGTTCTCTGGAGTTCTCAAATGAAGGACAGGGAACGCCAGGGCAGGTTGGCAGGAGGGAGTGGGTGGGTGGGGCACCGTCATGGAGGCAGAGGTGGGGGGATGGGATAGGAATTTCCGGAGGGGAAATCTGGAAGGGGGATAACATTTGCAATGTAGATAAAGTATCCAATTAAAAACCATGAAGGGAGAAACAAAGAAAAAAAAAAGATGCACATGCACAGTCTTATTTTTTAAATATGCCCCAATCAGCTCAGTCGCTGGGCCACTCCCCTCCAATATTCCCGAGTTCATACGTACTAAACATGTATTTTATCTTTGCTGCCCTGGACCCCGATGGGCATCCTTCCTTGGCCTGCTTTGTTACTCTGTCTTCTGTAGGTCTCCTGCCTGATCTTCCCGCTTCCCAAGAATAACAGTATTTCCTTTCTCCTTCTCTTGTGGGAATTCTAAAAGTCCCGCCTCTGTCTTCCTTCCCAGCCATTGATTGCCAGCAACTTTATTTCCCAATCAGAATCAATCAGGGGCAGAGACTCAGTACAGATGTGTGGGTTCCCATGTGATTTCAGGAGTAAAATTAACACATAGCTTTAGAATCAATCCAGAACACCTTAGGCCTGAGTCATGTGATCATAAGACCTATGGCTTCCACGTAAGCGTCTGAAGGTGGAGTGTCAGGTGATGTCTTTCACTTTGTGTGGACAAGCTTGCCACAAAGGGCAGTCATCTATCAGTCTCAAACTCTTCGTTTTTGTACCCAAGCATCATGACCAGCCCCTTCGAATCTCACTTCATAATTTACAGCAAGTTTCAAGGATATTATGTGTTTATATCTTCTATTAAAATTTGTTACCTGAAGGGGCTAAAGGGACAGTTTCCCTCCATTGCAGTTCATGTTCTATTTACTCTTATTTTACATGTACTGATTAATTCCCAATTAGACCTCCAGGGTTCTGGTTTCCGGGACCATTTCTGTAGTTGCTCAATCAAACGATTCTAGCTATGGCTTTAAAGTGAGCTTGCAAATGTAAAGTTTCAGATGTGTTGATTTTAGAACAAGGGGGTTATCTGGGTGGATTTGAATTAATTGCATAACCCTTGTAGTGGATGAATGTTTTCTTTGTCTGGTCACAGGAAGTGTATCAGGACAATGATTAGATGAATATTTTCTTTGTCTGATTATAGGAAGGATAGCAGGACAATGAGTTTCAGTTATCCTGAAAGAAAGGGGACATTTGAGTGAATTGCGCACACACAGTGGTTCATGGGTCAAGGAACTCCAAGTAGGTTAGTAGGTTATAGGATTTAAGGACATCTTCGGCTGACAGTTTACAGAAGAGTGGGACCTTCCATAGTTGTCCATTCAACAGCTACAAGAAAGAAATCCTGTAATTAGAAGAGAGGTAGGAAAAGATAAGCACCAATAATTTGCCCAAAGTCAAACATTTTTGAGGATAATATCAGGAGTGGAAAATCTAGCTGCTACATGTTCAGACTTCTGACCTACAGAAACTGTGAAGGAATCCATTTGTCCTGTGTTAAGTCACCTGTTGAGGTTTGGTCTTTTGCTCTGTATTGAATGTTAAGTGTAGGCCTCCTAGACCTGGTTGCCCTAGAGATGAGAGAGTCTGCATGTAGACCCAAGTGACTCTATATGAATTTGCCACATGTTTTTTCTGATTGGTAAATAAATATGCCAATAGCCAGTTGCTGGGAAGAAAAGACATTGGTGATTTTTAGGGTACCTGGGCCTAGGGGGTTGAAGGAAAACCACAATGAGGAGAAGAAGGTAAGGAGGAAGGGAGAGGTCAGGAGTCAAGAAAACCTGGCCCTAAGGGCTGGCCAATTGGAGTTAAGAGCAGCCCAAATGAAACATACTAAGTAATAACTCAGGATTATCGATAGGAAAGTAGATTCTAATAGCATAGAGGGTAGATAATTGCTCAGCTCTTGTGCTGTTCAAGCCTTATTGTAAATAATGAAATTCTGGGTCTTTTATCCAGGAACTGAGTGATCAAAGGTGGGGTAGACCGCTCAGATTGGGATTAAAAATTTCTACAACACCACTAACTGTAGTAAATTGTTATATGGTATTAGAAAACTAAAACATATATGCTACTTGCAAATATTAGGAGCTCCACTCTTTCAAGGGGAACTGAGGTGGCTTCCAAGAGGGTTTTCTCATGCCGGTCAGACTGTGGAATCAGTCAGCTGACCAAACAGTTACTTGATCACAGATTGATGACCCATGGTCAGCACAGGGAACAGTCTCAGGTACAGCATCTTGTTTGTTTAATTTCTGAGAAAGGTCTGACTGTGCAGGGCGCAGACTGGCCTGAACCCATCTAGCAGCCCAGACTTGCTTTGAAGTTACAATTCTCCTGCATTAGCTCTCTTAGTGCTGCCTTTGTATTTGTCAGCCATCATACCTGAATCATTTTTATCTTCCTATCCATTCATATGACATTTTGGTCCTTAATGCTCTCGTGATTCTAGAAGAATGTGTAGAGTTGAAAAAGCCATGCTAGCCAACAGTGGTAATGCTGTCATACTCAAATAGCCATTGGTTTGAGTTTCTGGTGATATTGACACAAACATGTTTTCTGCCTGTCAGATACACACACACACACACACACACACACACACACATATATATACATATATATACATAGCAATAATATTACGAATAATAACAGTATTTTATAATGAAAATAAAACATGGTGTTATTGGTTTATACATTTTTTACTATAATTTTAATGTATAGCATGAATTCCATTTATAAGAAAAAAGTGGGCTGTGTTAGCTTGCAATGTTGTGGCAGGAAGTGTTCATGATCCCCAAAAGACCACCAAGGAGCTGTTTCTGATGTAATAGCATGAGGGTCTCTTTATTGGTCTCCTCCAGCCAAACCCTGACAAAGGAGGGGAAGGGAAGGTGGGGCAGCCTTGAAGCCTCAGCAGGAAAGGGTTTATAGGAGAATAAGAGCAAGTGAGGGGGTAAAGGAGGGGGTGTCCGGTCTGACAAGCATCTAATAGAATGACTATAAGCTGACAGGTGGGGACTCTGAAACAAGTCACAAATGGTCTGAAAGTACACCTGAACCAATCAGACTCATCTTTGACTAACTGTTGCTAGCAAGTAGTTTGGGAATAATTCTGGCCAAGGACAAGCCATGGGGTCCTGCTTGGAAAGTGGTTATTGCTGAGCTTTTGCTGGAGGTCAATTTTTCAGGCCTTTTTTCCTTTAAGACAGAGGCCAGCCCCAAGATGGAGTAGGTTTGGATTCTCAACAACACTGCATACATATTGCCTTTACTTGCATTTCTTGATTGCATCAAGGAAGCACATCAGTAGACAGACCTAAGCCATCTAGGCCTGTGTTACTATACTCTGTGATGTTTGTACACCTGCAGAATCACTTAAAGACACATTGATCAGAAGAAATCGCCCTCTCTTAAGTCATGCATGACTGTGCTTCTTTTATTACCACAAATATCTGAATGCAATAAGATCACTCTATCATAAGTAATGTGTTTATCCTGGATGCTGATCCTCACAGCAAACCCTTACATTATTAGAAACACACTCATATGCTCACAAGTTCAAGGTTATTTTTAAACATTGACAAATTAATGCTCATGGCATATTTCAAGCAATAACTCCGGGTGTCGGAGTTAATAGATCAGCACAGCAGGTTCCTTGATAAGTTGTAGAATTACAGCATAGCAAGTAATACTACTAAGTCATTCCAGGTACAGGGGGAGCCCTACAAAATGTACATCAACTCATGTTCTTCATATTAGCTGTGTGCATACAGCACAATATGAAATGCTCCTAGGCAAAGATGTAATTTATTTGGTTCTTGAGGGATTGTCAGTCAGCCTGAGATAGAAAACCTTCAAGTTTCTGAGAAGAATCAAATACAGTTGGGAATAAGGGCATTGAAATGTAAGATGCATATCTTATATCAATACTCGTTTGGAGAACTATGGGGAGTATGCCTTAAGGAATGTTGCAATATATTGAGTGTTAATGTCAGGAAATAGCAACTTTCTGAATGCTTTCCTGCATGCATTCAGTAGCGGAGAGTAAAAGAAAACATTGGATCCTGGTTTTGCCATCGCAAATCTATAGGAAACTATGGAGATGTGAAAACCATCACCTGGGTCATGCCTGGCTGGGCAGGGTTCATAGAAGGAAAGAGAAGATGAATGGCAGTCATGTAAGAGAATCAAGAAAGTGAGTGAAATCAAATTACTCAGAGCCCAAATGAATGGTTCTACAGAAATTTGTTCTGGGATTCCATGCTTTGAAGACAGGAGATACTATCATAAAGTATAGATTTTATTTTGTTATTTCTTAGAATTTCAACTTCAGACATATAAGTTTTATTATTTTATGCTTCTCTATGTGGATACATTTGAATGTTGAATATGCTCTCTCTCATGCCTAACCATACCTTTTCATAAAGTGCAGATTTTAATGTTCAACCATAAATATCTGGAGGGTATTTCTGGGAATATCCAGTGTAGTATTTATGCTGATGAATATTGAAAACTTGTAGAAACTGACCATGGACTCATGGACCTCCCCCACTCTTGAATATGATTTATACATGGAAGGAAAATGCTAACTTTAAAGTCTTATATAACCCAGATATAAATGTTTAAAGTGTGTGTTGAATATGTGTGTGTGCACATGTTTGTGCAAATGTGTGCTTGTGTGTTGTGTTCATGGAGACTAGAGATGGATAGGTGTGTCTTCCTTACAGTTCTCCACCTTGGCTTTTGAGCCAGCGTCTCTCACTGAACGTGGATCTTACAGATTGAGCTCGACAGGCTAGCCAGCAATTTCTAAGGGATCTACCAGTCTCCATCTTCATAGCACTGGAATTATAGCCCTGTGTCACCACACCTAGTGTGTATGATGTGTGTTAAGAATATGAACTTGTGTAGCAAGCATTACTTTGACTGACTCATCTCTCTAGTTCTCAAACTTTAATTTTATCTATTTAAGCTGGTCCATTGTCTCTGGCCTTACACTTGTATGGTTTAGTATTGTACTTTATTGAAAAGCACCTTGGGACAGGTTTGTGTCAAAGGTGCTATAGGAGTTTGTTTGTATTGTGCTCAAAGTAAGTGCATTTCTCTCTAGATTGCAAGCACAATCAATAAGATGAATGAGTTCCTTGAACTCATTTAGTGACTTGCCTATAACAGTCCCATTACCAAGTCCCCAGTAACTTAGCAACTTTTCATCAAGGGTGGCCTCAGGACTGAATAAGCAAGCAGAAATCACATTCACCTAACCTGGCACTTCACATTGTACCTGATGCCTCTGGCAAGCTGGGAGTTAAAGCAGTTCTTATTGCATGGCTCTCTTAAGTTACCTTTTCTAACAGCTTTGTCCCTTTAAAATGCACTTCTGTGTTATAGCTGGAAGACTTGGGCATTTGAAAAAGACCGAGCCAGATTCAAAAATCTAGTTCCACTTAGAACGTTAGCCTCTGCGTCACAAAACCTGTTAGCCAGACTCTCATCTCTACTGAGACATTTCCATGGAAAATGGCTTGGGCTGGTTTACTGGTTTTTTGGTACTCCTTGCCCAAGGGATCATATCTTGACATAGACAAAGAGGATACCTAATTGAAAGAGGAAACCCAAAGCAGAGGTTCTGCGGTTAATTTGCCAAAAGGGATGGATTAATTCAATTTAGTTCGGTAGAATGATTTCCCTAGAAATTTAAAACTTCTCCTGTATAAAATGGAAGCTGGACTGGAAATCCTTCCATGAAGAAAAAAACAAGATGAATTTGCATAGGAGTGGTGTGAGCGAGATGTACGTGGGCAAGGCATCATGTGGGACCAGCTGCTCTCTGATCACACACACACACACACACACACACACACACACACACACACACACACACACTGAACTGTATTAATTCCAGCAATCAAATTTGGCCAAAGTGGTGCTACCTGATCTCCTCAGACATGCAACTAGGAGGAGTCAATTTGGTGCTTTCATATTTCCTGTCCCACGTGCCTACATGGTGCTTAATTTCTCTCACTCTTGTAACTGTAGACTCTTTTTATTTTGTATCTATGGGTAAATGCAGATTTTTATAGGAATTAAGTGCTTAATTTTCACCCAATTCTCAAAGGAGACAAGTGATTTAGATAACTAAACATTTCTATTTTTATGAACATAAACACATAAATATGGCATTATGACAAAGCACGTCTTAATGTTGTTTGCTTTTTATTTCCTTCTCCCACATCTTTCCATTGCCACATATATTATTCTCTCTTGCAGCCTTGTCTGTTCTCTTTACTGACATAGGGTCACACCTTTATTCCATGTGTTTCTCCATGCTCACATTAGCAGTGTGAAATCTGCCTGTTTTTACATGTAAGTTTATATGCAAATGCTTGAATTTTCATAGCATCTTTGGCAATTATTAAAATTTTTGTATTTTATTACACACAGTATAATGTAAATTCTCCTTAGATAATCAGTATAGGCAACAATTCCTTCTGATTGGCTGCATATGATCTAATGCATGGGATGACTTTTGCTCAGTTAATCTCCGTATTGGTGGATACTTTGTTTATTCCACACTTTATTCTTTTTTTCAGTGTAAACAAAGCTTCATTGAGTACCTTTACTGCTTATTGCTGTCTGCCCTAAAGGAAATATTCCTGGAAATGACCTTGCAAGAGAAAGGGGATGTATTAAATTTTAATAGCTGCTGCCAGATATAAAGTCAATGGTATGTTCCTTACGCTATTTTATGAGAGCACCCTTCACCTTCCTACAATAGATTCAGCCCTCCTTCTAAATTATTGTGTGCTTGTGCCTACAGAAGATATTGTACTTTTACCTTTACTTGCATTTTCTGACTTTTAGTGGCTATAAACATTTTGTGAAATACCTATTAGCATATTAGAGTTGCCTTTCTAAGACTTGACTGTATATACCATTTGCCCATTTCTTTTACTCTATTTTAATTTATTAAATGCTATTACTGTAATTCCTTATCTAATAATTGCTTCTCAACATGTAATGTTTTATAGCAATGTTTAAAATGAAACTTTATTTTTAAGCTTATATTTCCTCAATGGCTTATATAGTAGGCTTTTATATTTCATTTATCATTCATTTTTGTTTGACCCTCTCTTTCTGCTCCTGTATCTCCATCCCTATCCTACTTATTCTTTCCAGCCCAAGTATCTCCTGTCTCTTTCTTTATCTCACCAGTGTGCTACCTGTCTCCACTCCCTACATCCCCCTAAGGGTAGCTGCTCATAGCAGCATCTTTTTAGCTTCCTATCTTCTATAGGTACTTGGAGTTAAACATGCAAATCTCAAAATTCAAAGTCAGGATCTGTAATGAGAGACAACACGCAATATTTATCTCTTCAAGTCTGGGCTACCTCAATCAGCATAACCTTTTCAAGCTGAATTAATTTTACCTACAAATTTTATTTTTTGAAGCTGAATACAATTCCATTGTTTATATGCATCACATTTTCAATACTAAGTGATCAATGGTTGACATTGGATCAATGAAAAAATCCAAATATACCACTTTATAAGACGATTAAAATATGTTTAAAAATTATCTTGAAGGGCTATATAATGGAGTTCTTGCAGGCTTCATTTATCAAATAAAAAACCTAGTACTAGGTTTGGTATACTTCATTTTGAGTTCTATGTTGCTCTGGGAGACTACAGAAGTACTACATAAAAAAATAGGCTTTTGATAGTCCTCTTGATTTGCTCACCAGAATTATTTGATAAGATCCCATGCCTAAGATGCTACCTTGTTGATTTTGGGATATAGAGAAATTAAGCTGGACCTGACCTGGAAGATTATTAGCTAGCTTCCATAGTGCCAGAGGGTTCTATTTAGGCTTCTAGGGAAGATAAGTTCAACCTTACAAAGTATAATGCTAGCCTACCAAGCAAGATGTGCTCACTGGTACAATAGTGACACCAGACCTGCATAATCCTGAGTTTGTCAACAGCCAATCATAGATCAGGAAGAGACTCTTGGTGTCCTCTCACTTCCTGCTAAATTACTGGTTAATGATGGTTTCTGGGTAAGGGGCAGCCATTGTCCTCAGTTAAATATGAAGTGGTGAACCATGTTCCAGTCTGAAGACCAAGGTCACGAGATGGTCCTGGTGAAAACTCAGTGGGTCGAAAACCAGAACATAGCAAAAGACGTGAATGTGAGAATGGGACCTTTGGGGAGGTGTGTGAAGGAGGTAATAAAGACAGGGTTGGGGGTGAGAGTAAAGAGAACACGCTGAATACAGGTGTGAACCTGACGAGTCTAATCAATACAAACGAACATGAAATTCTTGGTTCATCTTGATGTCAAGTGACTGGAAAGTGAAAACTTCCATGAGGAGACTTTCTATTGTGTGTCAGAGGACTTTGTTCCTAAGATGCTATTTTATTGAGGAGTTATAATGAGACTTACAAAAAAGCAATACATCCAATTTGTTATAGTAGTCAAAATTTGTCATACTTAGAAGTTTGCTTCCACTTTCATGAAAATATGAATGTTTTGCTCTCGTTCATCTGTAAAGAAACAACAAACCCTGGTGCTCTAGTGTCTGCAGTAGGACTTAGACAATGAGAGACATGGAGGGGATGTGGGTAATAGAGATGAGGTGACAGAGAGGGGGTAAAAGTGATCAAAGTACGTTATAGGTATGGAGGAAAATGTCAGAGTATGACCAATTACCTTGTTTAGTTACTGTACATTATTGTCATCTGTGCTGCTTTTTTGTGGCTTTTCTATGCATGTATTTCTGTATTTTCATTTCTCAGGCTTCTCAAGGTAGGATTTATAAGATATACTCAGGGGCTGGAGAGATGACTTAATAATTAAGAGGATTTGCTCCTTTTTTCATAGGACTGGAGTTCTGTTTAAGACCTACATTGGACAACTCACAGCAACGAATTCCAGCTCCAGGGGATCTGATACTTTTGATCTCCATGGGCACTGGCACTCATACAAGCAAACACACACACACACACACACACACACACACACACACATACACACACAGACATACACACCTATGGCGGGGGGAGAGACAGAGACAGACAGAGATAGGGACAGAGGCAGACAGACAGACACGCACACAGTAGTAAGATAACCATAAAAAGAAGGAAGCATATTTAGTACCTTTACTTTGGTATCCATGTCTGTTGTGGTGTGGAAATCTGTAATTCTAGTTTCTGGAATAATCTTCTGAAGGTTATGGCCAGTTCGACATATTGACCAACACTCGATCAATTCATGTTCACAAATGCTCTTCAAATTACACTCTTCAGCATCATCTGTTATATCACTGTATACAGCTCTTTGAATTCATCCAGGAATTCAAGTATATTTGTTTCTTCTGATATGAATTGGGTAGGTTTGCTTCTGGGCTGGTAATACTCCAGTACAATTGTTGAACAGTAGTTTGTAGAAATGTTCTTTGAATCTTAGACAGAGAAAAGAAAATAGTAAACTCTATCATTTTCTCTACACAAGCAGAAATATCAGCAATATCGTGTAACTCTTCTACGTTTTAAACAATAAAGATGGGAGAAAGAGGAAGTTAGTGAGTAAATGAAGACACTTCAGAAATGTAGCCACAAAGATTTGTAAGAGCTTCCCTATTGATGGGTGCGAAGGGGGCTAGTCTTGAAAGTCAGTGTAGTTTAAAAAAATGTTAAGAAATTGAGGTCCTATCTTTCTGGAGAACTGACATGTGAATAAACAGACCTCTAATTTCAGACCCTGACAGAGGCTAAATCTAGGGAGAATGTAATCAGATGACTCCTGTAAGAACAGGTATGACATACTCCTATGTAATTCCTACACTAATTATTTTAAATTTGAGGCAATATTAATCTCTGGAATCCTATGCCTTTGTCAACTATTACTCTTGAATTTCCCAGAAGCATTGGATGGGCACTACACTACATGCATTTACAAACCAGTCCTTCCAGTGTGACCACTGTGGTTGGAGACAGACAGCTTTAATTTCATGCTCCAGATGTCTGCTACTTTAGCCCAATGCCCTTAGAGCTGTCAGGATTTTCATTATCACCAGTGAGACACCTGGTAGGGATGCTAAGGTTCCTGCTGTGTCTCCTATCTCCCTGTGCTCCAAGACTGCTCCACAGTCTGTATGGCAGGGGTCACATGCTTCCTGAAGGATTAGGTAGATAGGCCGTTGTGCCTATGTGCTGTTGTCTTTGGGTGTAGACCCAGAACTACTTATGGTGGAGTCCTGTAATGACTCTGATCAGTTGCCTGTATCTTTGGCATGATTCTTAGCTATTGATTTTCTATTGGCCTTTGGCTAAAAGAATAAACTGTTAGCTTGAACAATTTATAGCTTAAAGTTAGGGAGGTCTCAATTCATAATGAACATGAATTTCTCCTGCTAGTTAAATACATCTCAGGCTATTAGCTAGACAAATTTTCCTAATTGCTACAAAGAGCAGTTTTTCTCCTTGGAAAGACAAATATCGGGTGCTTTTTCAGTTGCACAATTAAATAATTCATTCATGTCAGTTCCAAGAACAAAAGAATAGCATGCCACAATCCATGTTTCTTTAATCTTAGGTAGGTGGAACATTGCACTCACGTTGTCATTTTCTCTTCCTTTTCTTCCAACATGATTCCAGTTTTAATGAAATGCAAAGCGTGTTGAAGGTCTTTCTTTCTCTATCCAACTATCTCCTTAGGTAAGAAAATTTTGATCTGTTTTGAGATTAATTCTATGAAGCTTACTGTGGAAGATCGAATGTTGTTCTTCATTAAATATTTCCTCCAGGTTTATTGAGTTATAACTTATAAATAGAAACCATGCCTGTCAAAGGTCCAAAACATGGCATTTTGCTAGACATATTAATTATCAATGATTCCCATTATTGAACTGTGTGTGTGAGCATGGGTGCATGTGTGTGCATGAATTTGTGTTTCTCTCTCTCTCTCTCTCTCTCTCTCTCTCTCTCTCTCTCTCTCTCTCTCTGTGTGTGTGTGTGTGTGAAGAATACACAAGATGTGAGCTCTAAGCAAATTTTGAATATATGATACATACAGGAAATTTCGTGTGCAGATATACTCATTTAAGAACTGAGCTTTTTTGCTTTTTGACTAACACTTTCTCATGCAATAGTATCCTCTGATGCCTGGTAGACACCTGGTAATCACCTTGAGTCTGATATAACATTCTTAGATTTTCTTTGGAAGCAAGATTATGAAGTACTTGTCTTCCCACCTCTGACTTATTTCTCTTACGTCTTTCACGTCCAATTCCACAGTCAACGAGACCATATGTACAAAATGCCACATACTCACCAGCTTTCTATTGTAGTAACGGAACTCTTGAGATTCCTAACTTCTAAAGGGAAAATGTTCATTTTTGTTTACCATTTTAGAGAGTTCAGTACATAATTGTTTTTCACTAATTCTTAGGTCTGATGAAAATTCAATGTCTCACTATAAACAACACTCAGAGAGCACCCTGGGACCACCTGTAGTTACAGTTTACAGACAAGTTCTAAAGGACATCAGGACTTCCCACATGGTCTTGCTTCTTGAAAGTTCATTGTGCTTCCTGAGAGCCCCATACTAGAGACTAAACCTTTAACACCTGGACCTTCTGTAAGCCCACAATATGGAAACTATAACACTCTAGTGCTGAGCTCCTTATAGTACTCAGTTAATTGTAGCTCTTAAACAGTACTTAAAATGTCACAAGAATAAGAGAACAAAAGTCCTTTCATTTGAAGGAAGCATGAGACACGAGACAGGAGTCACCTAGGTCAGTCTGATCTGGCACAGACGGTTTCTGATGACTTCCTGACTCCACAAAGATAATAAAAAATCCCATAAAAATTCTTTTCCTGTTAGTAGTATTTCTTACCTGGAATGTGTGGCCTAAATGAGCCATGACCAATCAAGGAACTGTCTAGTTCTTAGCAATTGATGTGATTTTAATTTCCAACTTACTGTAATTTCATTCTTGCCTTTTAAAAAGAGTAGAAAACCAGACCTCTTGGATGTTATATTGGAGCACTTGTTCTAGGCAACTGTAATAATGCTGTCTGGGTTATACCCTCACCTCAGCTCATTGTTCTTTAATTCAGCATGCCTTAACTTGCCTCGTGAGTTGAGAGGTTTTATCATTTCTTTGAACCTCCAGCTCCACTTTAAAGGTCTGTTCTCTTAAAAGTGTTATTTAGGGAAATAAGAACCATCTATAAAGCCCAATTCTGGAGATGTAACCAGGCTGAGTAACTCTAGTGTGATCCAGAAACTACAGGCTGGAAGTCAGCATATACTATACATGGTAGGGTGATCATGTGCATCCGAGCCACATATGACTAGTACCAATATCATGGATGGGGTATATAGTATGGATCAGGATTCCATGCCTAGATATCTACTAGTATTTTGGAAGAACAATGGGTTCCCATTGTGCACTATGATAAGGGCAGCAGAGACTCAATATCTTATATGGGAATCATTCCTTGATCAAAGAAGACAGAGATGTATTGATAATCACACAGATTGGTTCAAATGCCTACTCTGCCTGTTTGTTGACATCAGATCTTATACACTGCGTCTAATATGTTTCTTCTTCTCTAATGAGAAGACAAGATATTAGCAGCAACTATTTCAGAGATTTACAGTAAAGATCAAATATGTTACATGTAACATATTACCGGTAAAATACTACATGGCCTATCATAAAATATTACACATTTAAAATATGCCTGCTATTATAGAATTTTATAGAAAGTTGGGGCATAGAACGTGCAAGAAAGCTGCCCAAGGGTGATCATGGGATAAGAGGCTGCGAATCAGAGGCAGAAACAGGGACTCACGATGTGTTGTGATTGGGGAGAGCCAATTCACGTTCAATAGACACAGTAGCATATTTCCCGTATCATTCATGGTTACTTGAGGAAAATCCTCTTTCCTGTATTCTGCTACATACATCAGGTTTTTCCTCAGAGATTCTGTCCTGCTATCCAAACTCCCGATCGGCCCTGCCTCTGCCTCATGCACCTGACATCCTCTGCATTTAGCTCAGCTGCACTCTTCTCAGTATCTACCATACATTTCCCTACTTGTCGTGCTAATTTTCTGAAGGTTAGTTTCCCTTCTGCTGCGTTCTCCATTTTTTTCTGTTATCACAGGCACATTCAATCAATGCTGATACAAATGCAGTCTTTGGGTGATTGAAAGGATCAAAGAACTACTGAAGGAATTACCACAGTGCTTCTAGTCAGCCTGGAGACTCCTGTAGGCCAAGCTGGAAGGATTATAAAAGGGGAGATTGCCTCCTCTACTATGAGGGGCCTCTTCCTTGCTGATTTTGCCTCCTGTGCCACATTTCACTTTAGCTCTCCTCAGTCATTGTTAGGCAGCCTTGCTCTCACAGGCCCAAGGCACCAACAGCTGCAAGAGCCACACCACACAGAATCTGGAATGTTCTAGTTTCAATTCTAAATTTGAAAACAATAGTGTCAGGATGGTGAGGCAGTGGACAGACTAGTACATTGCAGACAGAGAACTACTTGGCCATGCTGCTGGGAGCCGTTTTAGATGTCACAAGGAAGACTGGTTTTGTTGTGAGAAGTTGACTAGATTTCTAAATCTCTTCAAAACTTTTACAAATATATATATATCATTTAAGTGAACTGTAAAATTGTAGTTTGCAATTTGGACTAGAAAATGCTGCCTACTTTTGTTTCTTAAATGAATCTGAAAGGTAAGTGACCTGAAGCAAACAAAATTATTATTTTTGTTACCAAAATACCCTTTTAAAGCATCCATTAGTTTGCTCTATTTATCTGTAAAGTAGTAATAATAATAATTTCCATCTTATGTGCAGAGTGTAAAAGTAATATACATTTTGCAAGATGGGAAATGCTATAAATGCCATTAAAAGCAGCCTAATCCAGAGCATTCAAGGCTTCATGTAGTTCTCTGATGCTAAGTGCAGGTGAAGTTTGGTTCAATGTCTTTTTGTGTTTTAAATTTCTTCTGTCTCACTTTGATTTTAATGTTGACTTTACTGCTTTCAAGTCAGCAAGAGTTAAGTTCTTCTCATCATAGGGTTCATACTAAATTTTGATGAGGTCTCTGTGTAACCCATGTTTTATTAGTTCTTGAGTTGCTAATAGCTAAATACATTGGGTCAAACATTTTAGAGACTACAAATATTCCAGTAAAAAACTCAGTAGGAAGCTCATTTTGCTGATTTCTTAACTGCTTGCTTATCTACTGTGATAAATGCCCTCTGAAAAGATTAACAGCATTGAATATTTAGAATCTTAGATGAGGTAATACAAAATTAGTTTGAAGCACAGATTTTGAATATTTAATGGTGTGTTAATGAGGAAACCAACTAACCAAATAAAACCACCTAATTTATTATTTTGACAGATCTCAAATCATAAAATTCATTTTCAACCATGCTAAAGTCTTTTCGTTTTGCACCATTATAGTTAAAGTCTGCCAGTAATTCTATTATGAATCCCATTTCCAGAGAAAAATCTATTTGGCAATAAAATTAATTCTAATTTAAGTCTTCTTTCAATGTTTCTATAATAAGCCACAAAATCATAGTTACTAAATTCATATGACTTTAGGAAACACTGTTAACATTCACATTTTTTAAAGTAAATATAGGGATTAAAGACATTCTTTCATTGGGCACATAAATATCTTTAATCAGTGATAATATTTGCTCCATACCTGGATATGTATAAATACTTGGTATACTTTCTATAAAAATATTGCTGGGCATGGCAGGTACATACCTTTAATCCCAGCATTTGAGAGATAGAGGCATGCAGATCACTGGGAATTTGAGACTAGCCTGGTATATATAATGAGTTCAGACCAGCCAGAGCTACATAGTGAAATCCTAGGCAAAACAAAGCAAAACAAAAACAAAAATAAAACAAACCAAAACACAACAACCAACCAACAGCCAAACCAACCATCCAAAGAAAAAAAACCAAAGCCAAAACACAAAAAAATAAACAGAAAGAATATTAACCAAAGAATAACTACTTTCCTATGTACATTCAAATCAGGGAGCTGTTAATGTAGTATACATATAATATAATTCATATTTTGCATGTCTCGAGGATGGTACTTCAAGTTTATATATTTATGATCTAAATACGTATGAACTGCACCATTGTGCCCATACATTTCCAACCCTAATGTTAGTTTTTGCAGAAAAATCCTCACACAATAACAGTAAGAGTCTACTTAATACTCATTAAACAGTCACACTGGGGAGAGACATGGGAAGTGTTCATCTATATAATTGTCTAGGGTCTATCTTAGAGAGACTGTAGTCTTCAACATATGGCTTGAAAATGGAACTTGAGAAAGACAAACACATGAATAAGAAGTCTCAAGCATAAATAAGTAAAAATTGGTAACAGACAGAGCTACGGAGCAGATCTTGTCACTTGAACTCGGATTCATTGACGAGAATGCCTAATAAAGAGGGTAACTGGAAGTGTGGGTTAGCTCTTGCACAGTGAAAAAATGAGAACATGGGTTTAGAAAAACAGTTGTGAACCTTAGCCACCATACAGATGGCTGATTTGTAGGATTGAGGATTGGATCACATGGCTTCATAGAAGCTTTTAATGTGAAATAAAAGTATAATGTCTATCATCTCTGTTGGTTATTATCTACTCCGGGCAAATGGCTATCTAACTCAAACTCAAGCAAGGTTGGATTAGAACTCTTCTTAAGCACCCGATAGATAATGTATTAAAATACATTAGTTAAATTACAGTAAATTAATCAAACAATAATGAATTTAATAAACAATTCACTTATATGAATTATATTATATATACACAATATAATAATAATATACTGTATAAATATATGATTAATAAAATGTTATTTATATTATAATAATTAATTTAATGGATTAATTAAAATAATATAATAAAATATCTTATATATTTAAAAATAGAAAGGCAAATCAATCTTTTTTTCCTGGGCTTATTGATTTGAAAAGTACTACTTACTGTGACTGACTGTGTACATGTCAGAAAATAGTTATCTCAGAGCTTACTTCAAACTCTATTATTTTGTATGTTTACTGAAAAATGGATTACAAAAAGAACGTGTTTCATTGAGCTTTACAATACTAATTTCTCTCAAGCTGATCTGATCCATAAGGAACCAATCACAGCCACACCATTACATATCATTCTTAGCTTCCAGGATATCATGGCTTTATTCTATAGCCTCCTAGAATCATGGTGGTCCTATGAAGTGACACATTGATTCCGAATTGAGGAAATACCAGAACAATAAGATAACTCTCTCCTTTTGTATGTTATATGTGATTATAACAAGGTCTTGCTGAGCATACGTCATCATCCATGAATTACATCTCCAATGGTCTGACAAAATATACTCTTAATTTTAGAAAACACATTTTGGCCACAGATAGACCTTACAAGTTTTGCGAATTATTTCAGTTGTTCTTAAGAACTCTAAAGTCACTGGTAACGGATTACACAACATTGCTAAGTGACTTGTATGTATCATAATGAGGGTTGCTTATGCGGAGATTATAGTCTAGTGAAGGGATGCATGCACATAAGATGTTTGAACAAGAAACTTAACCATAAAAATATAAATATGTAGTACAGGTTAGAGCGCAGCCAGATAGTCAGAAAAATGGCCTAGTGCTTAGACTTTGGGGAAAAAAAATAAGACCCGAGCCAAGTAAAACATAACAAATTATCTGGTGAGAATCACTTCATTTGTCCCTCACTAGCTGGCCATCAGAGCTGTAGGAAGAATTACCTGTATTGTCTGTTAAAGAAACTTCATCTCTAACGACTGGGGACCATGGCATTTCTGAAATATGTTGACAATAAAATTTCCCTAGTCTCTTATCCACTTGTTGGCAGAAAATGCCTTTCCAGGCATTTGTTTGCTAACAAACAAATCAATGTTTCAGAAATGACTTGAGTTTCCAGAGCACAGCAGTTGGTATGCTTCAGGAGGCTTATGAGGTGTTCTTGGCTGCTTTATGAGGTTGTTGACCTAGAGCCATACAGCCTAAGTCATTATCACATCTAGAACAAGCAATCAGCTCATTAGATGTGGTTAATAAAAGGTTATATCGAAGGGTTTTTTTTTAAATGGCATTTTATAGTAAAATCTGAAAATTATTTAGCTTAACTTACTGTATTAATAAGAGACAGTTATAATGTGGAATTTACTATAAAAAAGTATAAAGTCATGTGGTGGAAAGGCACAGCCCAAGCTTACCAGACCTCTGCCAACTAAAATGGGCTAGATTCCATCTGGTTACTGTCCTTGTAAAAATAATCTGTAGATATGGTCTTTTGAGGGGTGTTACATTTTCATATTGATGTTTTTCAGTGAAAAATAAACACGATTATCAAAAGAAAAATTGACCCACCTTTTCCTTCTACAGTGATAACTTTGTAGCATAGAAAATGAAGGGTTGATGTACTACCTCATGGTGTCATCAGGTGAAAATAGAAGTGAAGAGATACACTGGTAGGAAAGACACTGCATTTTAGAAGTACAGTCTTGGTTAATGTTTATCCCCAAATTCTCTTTATATATTTGAAGAATGGTTTTCTTCATTACTGAGAATCATATACATGTAGCGTAATCATATACACCCTTAACTTTTGTCTCCCATTCTCCTGGATCTCCCCAAAATATTCCTTTTCATCTTAATGTCATACATAATAACATTATAATGTTCAATTAATGTTGTCCAGAGGTGAATGGGTATCCTCTTGTACAATCTACCCCAAAGAAAAGCAAATTTCTTTCTTCCAGAAACTATCAACCGCCAATTGCTCCTTACTTAGGAGCAGGACCTAATTTATGATAGAATTTAGCTGGCTTGGTCTTCTGCAGGACTTGTGTAGGTGAGCATAGCTGTTGCAAATTATTGAAGACAATGGCCATGTCACCGCAGAAGACAGCATTTCATAGCATCTCTCTCCATCCTCCAACTCTTCTCTTTTTTCTACCCCCTTTCTATGATGCTTTTTGAGCATTGACAGCAGAGGGTTTATATAGATGTCCCTTTTAGGGCTCAACACTTAGACATTTATTCTTAGCACTCTGGCTGTTATGAATCCTGCATTCACCATTACCTGCTACAGAAAGGAGCTTCTTTGCCCAAGACCGTGAGCAGCACTAATTGATGGATATAAACACAAACATTAAGAATCCACTATGCAGTCATTCTTCTTTAGTAAAATGACAATAATAAGTTGCCCATAGGATGTATTACTTCTCTTTCTATGGGATTTTGGACAGTTTCACAGTATAGTACCAGGAAAGAATTCCTTCCTATAGAGATGGTCTCAAAACTAGTAAGAAAAGTAGGTCATTTCCTTATTCCGATGATAGCTATACCTCTAGTATAACAGTGGGCACATCTTGCCTGACAGGTTTGTACTGGAGCATGCATGGCCCAATGCTATATTAGACTATTAATGGCTTTTCTCCTTCACTGGCCTGCCATAGTATCTTCCAGCACCTTGAAAGCTTACCGGCAGGGATCAGGTTTCCCAATCATTTCTAGCTTGATTTTCTATCCTGCAAACAAACTTTGTGGTGATGACAATAATAGTGTATTATTGTCTACATATTGCAAGCTGAGGAGACAAATGCTCAATATTTGCTCTAAGTTTATCAACTTGAGATTCACTGTAGTCAGAATTTTATTTTTTAATTTTAACTTTTAATTCTAAGGTGAAATAACATTAGTTAGTGTGCAACTTTTTTTGGGGGAAGTTATGAATAGATGTTTATCCACCCCAGATAGAATGCTGACAATAGGCCAAAGTATTTCTCTCAGGTCTAGATTAGCAAACCAATTATCTAACTGGGGCTACTGACAGACTCATGGGTGAAGTGTCATTTACTAGAGGTTTGTCATACAAAGGCAATTGTGTGTCTGAAACGACCAGTCAGCATCAATGATAAGTCACAAAGCTGCATTCCTAGGGCTACTCACTCAACTTGCAGGCAACTCCTTTGAAGAGCTTCCTCTGCTGACAGTGGCTTACTCCTTTCATAATCTTATGGATGGAAACCATTGAATCCTGTGGATATTTTGAGTTCTTGGGACTTTCCAGAGACTCCATTCATTTCACCCCAAGAAAATGTTTCAAACTGGAGGAGACAGTCATACAATGTCATCAAGTTTATTTCGTTAAAGCTCTGATAAAGGGTTGTGGTTTTCTAAACACACATAAGTCATACACCAGCATTGCCACAATTTTAGATTCTATTCATGAAGTTATTAGCAAGGCTAGCCTTATTTCAGAAATATTTAGGACCAATAACTGTTTTTAGGAATAGCATTTTTTTTATCCATATTATCCATGTCCTGGGGATAATGGGCAGACAACTGTGGTGTAAGAGTGCTCTCCTCTCACCATTTCAGTTCATGGATCATCTCCAGACCAGTTCTCCTGGACACTGATACACAGTCTGTGGTTTCTTCTGTCATAGCCTCTTAAACCTTACCTTTCTCATGCTCATAACTTGACACTCAGGAGCAAACTAGTGGTCTAACATTGTCAGGATCAATAATATATTTGTATAAAAGTGATGCCTCAGGAAATAAAAAAATTAGTATAGCAAGGTGGCTTCATCATAAATGTATTAAAAAACATAGGTTGCTGGTAGGAGAAAATTAATGTGGGAAGTAGATCATTTAGTGACTTGTCATGGACTTTTCTATTAGCTCCCTGATTCCTACTGCCTAGTGTTTTCTTCCTTTGTAATTTATCTTCCTCTCAAGATTGGATTGAAAGTAATCATTTGATTCTCCCCAATAAGCAATGAGCTATTAAAAACATGTCTGATTTTCAACTAGATTGCAGAGTTGTTTTTTTTTCTTTTCTTTAAAGAGATAGTTCTCAGGAGCTAGAGAGATAGCTTAGATGTAAGAGCATGTACTGCTCTTGCAGAGGATTGGGGTTCAGTTCTCAGTGCCCGTGTTGTACCGTTTACCACTGTTTATGCCTGTAGTTCTGAGATGATGTCCTCTTTATGATGTCCTGATCTTGCCTCTTCAAACACCATACCCCTTCATCCATGGTCAGATACCTTCCCCTGAGAGAACAAGAGAGAGAGAGAGAGAGAGAGAGAGAGAGAGAGAGAGAGAGAGAGAGAGACAGAGACAGAGACAGAGACAGAGACAGAGACAGAGAGACACACAGAGAGAGAGAGAGAGACAGACAGGGCCAGAGACATTTAGTGAACACAATAATGGGTCAAATTATGACATGTGGATACTTATATATCATAGTACTTGATTCAAAGCTCATCCCCATCCATCACAATGTTCCTGTTTCAAACTGTTTGTGTAATTAAAAAATATTGTATTTTTTGTCTTTGTTTTCTGTCTATGCATCATGTATGTGCTGGTGCTCACAGAGGCCAGAAGAAGGCATTGAATCCTTGGGAAATAGAGTTAGACAGTTGTAAATCATCATGTGGGTACTTGGAGCCAAACTCAAGTTCTCTCCAGGAGTAATGCAAACTTTTGTCCATGTAGCCATCTAACCAGACGATAAAGGTGATATTTCTGAGATGTATCTATGTAGTCCAGGCTGGTCTTGAATTTTAGATCCTCCTATCTCCGAGAATTCTGGGATTACAGGTGTGCCATTGTGTGGCATGAAGATTATGCCACAAGAGGGACTGGCACACAACTGGTGAGGGGGAACAAAACCAAACCCCAGAAATTAAAAAAAAATTGAGGTTAGAATCTCATCCTGAACTGTCAGGAATGAGGCTAACTCCTTTCAGTGCCTGGCTTGGAGCATGTAACCCAGAGACCCCACAACCAGGTGGTCACAAGTAGTCAGTCATGTAACACAGCACTTGGAATGCCACTCCATGTGAATGACGCATCTCGGTTCCTTAGGTTTCAGCCAAAGACCTTTATTCATCCTGGAGAGTCTCACCCCCTAAATCATATAACCCTTCCCTGGTTTACCCAGAATAAAGTGCATGTGTTCATACCCACCCTCACTATGAACAAAGATCACCTAGGAGAGCTGCTTCATGAAAGATGGTTGGAAAAGACCTTCATGTCAAAGGGCCATGGCACTAAGATCCTCAGAGAAGGCCCTTCCTCCCTGTCTGGTGTACAGTGGTGTCAGGATAGAGGTGGCCTAAAGATTCCAGCCATTCCAGACTTCAACCTGTCCTCTCTGAGCTGGTGTACCAGCGGCATCTGGACCCCTCTACCCTCAGCGATGTGGAACAAGAAACCACATGCCATTGTGGCCAGATTTACTAGGAGACTTTGTGGCTTCTTGGCTTACAGGTTTCCATAAAAAAATAACAAAAAAAAACAAAAAACAAAAAACAAACAAAAACAAAAACAAAACAAAACAAAAAAAAACCAGCAGCAACAACAAAAGCAAGACCGGAAACAAAGCAACAACAACAACAATCACACCCTAGCCATATGGGAAAGGCTCTGACTAATAGGGCATGGGAATGAAAGCTCCAAAGCCTTGAATGATATCGTGAAATAATATGAGCTTTTAGGTTAAACCATTAACCCAGGGATGGTGTCTTTATAATACTCTTAGGAGAGGGCACGAAGGAGAGGGCTCAATTAGTCTCTGCCCAGATGCCCGACATGCAGAAACTCCGCGATGATAGCACATTTGTCTGAGTTTTGGTGTGATTCAGCAATGCTCATAAATGCATGCTCTGCTCCTCTCCATGTAGATGGCTGAATTGGGGTAATCTAACAAGCACTGTATCTTTCTGACTTTGATATAGTTGTTCCTTAAAATCAGTATTTTTTTAATTCCTTATATACATTTGACAAAATCCCCCCCCTGTGTTCCCCTACCCCTCCCATTGCTGCCCCTCCCCAAAGTCTAGTTCATTTTCAGTTTTTCCTTCCACTGGTGCTCTTACTAGGATATTCATTGCAACCCTCAGAGGTCAGGTCGAGGTCAATCCATGTATAGTCTTTGGGTATTTGAGGTCTGGTTGGTTGGCCCATTACTTGGTTCTTTCTCTGATTCCTTCAACAGGGTCCTGTTCTCAGAAGTGGTTTTCCTGAATAAGTCTGTATTTGCTGTATTCTGGCTGTGTCTCTCAATCTGATTCACATTTTGAATCCGTCTTGAGTTTCATTTGTTCTAATCTAGGGTAATTCAAGCAAGATCTTATACCATGTATTTTTAGACAGGATGATAGTTTCCAGTTCTTTGCTTTTCAAAAGTCATTGTTTTTTGATGGCTGAGTAATATTCCATTGTGTAGATGTACCACATTTTCTGTATCAATTCCTCTGTTGAAGGGCATCTGGGTTCTTTCCAGCTTCTGGCTATTATAAATAAGGCTGCGATGAACATAGTGGAGCACGTGTCTTTTATATGTTGGGGCATCTTTTGGGTATGTGGAGGTATCATCCTCAGGCAGTTCAATGTCCAACTGAGGAACCTCCAAATTTCAGAATGGTTGTAGCAAATAGCAAATTTTCCCCTTTCTCCACATCCTTGGTTTACCTGAGTTTTGATCTTAGCCATTCTTCTCAACATTTACATTTCCTCATGTTGAACATTTCATTTTCTCAGACATTCCTCAGATATATCTTTTTTTAATAGGGTTATTTGTCTCCCTGCTGTCTAACTTCTTCAGTTCTTTGTATATTTTGGATATAAGCCCTCTATCAAAATCAGTATTTTTTTTTAATTCTAAAAATATTCTTCATTGGGCTCAGTTTTCTCCCTTTACTTGGAAAAAATAAGTGTATAAGACTGAAGAGTCACGATTACAAAGATCTCTTATGATCATTCTTCCAAAAATAACATTGTTCCAGGTTTCAGAAGTAGTCTTCCAATATATTTGCTTTTATACGAGTTGATATATATCTTTGCTATCTCTATATATTCTTCATCTCAGTTTTTTATGGAAAAAAGCCTTTCTCTTGATGCATGTTTTCTATAGAACTTTTTGTGTATATAGCTATCTTATATACTTAATTATGCACTATAGAACTTTTATAGTATAATTATTGTATCTTACATTATCACAAAATAAAGATTACGCATGTGCAATACATGTAAAGTATAAAGACCAGAAACTTTGTCTCTACCTGTTGTTTCTTATTAAGTGATTAAATTTAAAGAATTCCCTGCAGATTTTAGTGAAGTACCAAAATTATTATAATGAAAAATAATGACAAAAGTCTAGTGCAAAGCTTCAGGGCTTGCCAAACAGTGGGAAATCTTGATATGTTAAAATGAAGGAATGCATAAATGATGCAAAGTCAAATGGATGTATTTGCTTTCCATGTAAGGACTATGAATTTGAAAAATGTGGAGGTGGAGAAATGGTACTCACTGTCTGAGATTAATGTTTATTCAGCAATAAACAATCTCATTGCAAACTGAATGTCTGGAGGAATATAAGGAGTCTCTGATTTTTCCACACATGGTCCTGATATACTGACATACATCATAAGGTTCCATCATTTGATGCCATTTGTCACTTGTTTTGAAAGAGTCATGAAAAAAGAAAATAAAGAAAAATAATGGGAACATAAGATAAAATCAACAAATAATTATAAGCAATAATAATGTCGTATACACGGGTGGGATGCTTCATCAGTTAAAGCATCTCCCAAGCAAATGAGAGGACTGGAGTTCAGATGCCCAGAACTCATAGAAATGCCTGGTGAGTGTGGTGACCTACCAGGTCACCTTCTGAAGGTGGTGACAGAATCCCTGAAGCAAACTGGCTAGTAAGAATAACCAAATCTTCAAGTTCTGGGGTTGACTTTGGCTGTGATCACTCATTGCATAGGGTGGAGAAAACATGGATGGAAATTTCTGACATCTAAGTTGTCTCCATCACGTACGTGAACAAGCAAACCCTTCTGTTCTGAACCATTCACACATACATGAAAAGAAAAGATGAAATAGAAAATGACATATTTCTCAAAGTAGTTATAGTCTAGAATGGTATATAATTAAATGAGCTTTACAAACAATTTTTATAATGTTATAGGTTGAACTTTCAAAACAGGTTATAATTTTATGGCCTATGATTATTTCACGTAAAGCAGGCATTTGTTTAGAACATCATGGTTCTAAAAGATTCTTATAAAAACAAGGTAATAGGCTAATATTTGAATTATTATAATTCATTATACACCTATTATTTCAACACACAGATATAGAATAATATGTATTGTTCTTTTTATTGTAAATCTAAATTTGATATAACAGTCTTTGAAGAGAAAGAAGACTGACACTTATTTTTCTCATTGAAGTGAAACTTTAAAAATTTCTGAATGGAATGAAAAGTTGTAGAAGGCAATAAAATTTTCATTATTCATTGGAAAGGAGCTGTACACCAAAAATATGACTTTTGTTATCATACAAAGCAGTGGGTTTTATCATGGCCACTTCATAAAAACAAAAGATGGACATTAGAAAATTAGAGCTGATCCTGTCTTTGAATGTGAAACAGCATCATAGCCCAATGTGTATGTGAAACTTAGCATAAATGAAAGTTAAAAGCTGCTTAGAACTGTGCGAGGCACCAAGTAAGGCTCACTGAACTTTAGATTATCCTCTACATGAATAGAATAGGAACGATGGCTGCATTCCTTCTTGTTCTCTTTTAAACAGCTAAATTTGGAAGCCAACCCTGATGGTTTTAGTAGAGTACCCAAACTGATTACATTGAAAAATAATGACCCAAGTGAGTTTTAGAACTTTGAGGTCCCTTTAGAGTCACAAAATGTCATCTCTAGAACACATCTGGCTCTCATGATCCCAGCATTAGTCTGTGAGACTTCTAGACCACAGTATTATCATCTAGGTGGCTTAAAACATCAGAAATGTATACTCTCAGTTTGGTGGACACCAGACGTGCACAACAAATGCATCAGTAAAGCCACTGTGTCTCTGAAACATGGGGTGGATTTTTTTTCCTCTTCTTAGTTTATTGGCAGCTGTCAACCCAGGTGCTCCACGTTACTGCAGTCTATTCCCCATCCTCATAGGATGGCATTCTAATATGTCTTTGCTGCACTCTACAGTGATCATATCTTAACCAATTACATCAGCAAAGTCTCTCTTTCAAGAAAGATCACATGTGAAATGCTATAGCTTATGCCTTCAATATATCTTTATGGGGGTGGGGCACATTCAATGCTGAAGAATCCTCACCTGGTGAAAAATATTTTAAACGTATGTATGGGAAGCATAGACGTTACAGTGAAGTAACTTCCTGTCTCTTTGAGTAACTGCACAGTCTCACAGATGTCCTCTTCTATTTAAAATGAGATACTAGGTGTGTGCTAATGTATGGTAATGTGAGAGGATGTTATCAGAATCTTCATTGGTCATGACTACAATACCACTAGCCTAGGTCATGTTTTGGACTCAGGTGTATGAGATATAAGTAGCTTTCTCTGGCATTTTGAGATATATTAATCATAATATACATTATACAATAAGTTAAATTATAATCTGATATATAATATTTACACTACTGTATGACTGTCAATATTATTTAGTTCCGTAACTTTATCATCATCCCAATTATCATCACCTGAAGTCCTAATATATTCCATTTCCCTTTGCCTCAATCCTCGAAAATCATCAATTTTCTCTGGGTATGCTGCACATGCCTTTAATTCTGGCACTAGGGAGGCAGAGGCAAGAAGACCTCTGAGTTTGTGGCTAATTTGGTCTATGTAGCAAGCTCCAAGACAGCATGGACTACGTAGAGAAACCCTACACTCCAAAAAATATCAACTTGCCTTTGTCTCTATAGATTCATCTGTTCCTTGAGTTTCATATTGATAGAAGATATGATGCTGTTATTATGTCTGGCTTACTACACATTGAATAATATTTTCCAAGTTTACCAACATTGAAGAATGTATTAGTCCTTTGTTCCTCCTTATGATGCAGATACTTGAGAGTCTTTTCATATTGTTGGTTATGTATCTGTCTTCTTTTGAGAAATATCTACATGTTTGTGGCATCTTATTGGGTTAATTTTTGCCACTGTATTCTAAGAGTTTTAAGGGTATAGCTGAAATAGACAAATATATATTTTTGAAAATATTTTCACTCATTGCACTTAGGAAAATTTTCTAGATAGTATCTTTGACATAAAATGTTTTAGTTAATGAAATATAATTCACCTATTTTTTTCCTTTGTTGTTTGTGTTTTGATATTATATTATCAACTCAGAAGGAATAAAACTTTGCCTGTCTTTTCTTCTAAGATTTTTTTTAGCTATTTGCCTGAAGTGTTAATTCCATTTTGAGTCATTTTTTTTTTCCCGGAGCTGAGGACCAAACTCAGGGCCTTGTGCTTGCTAGGCAAACACTCTACCACTGAGCTAAATCCCCAACCCCTTGAGTCAATTTTTGAAGAATAATTTAACTTTATCTTATAGTGCCCCTTGTTGAAAAGCTCCTATTGTTCCCCCATAGAATAGTCTTTTCCTCTTGCTCTACCATGGAGGAGTAAGTTAAAAATACAAAATGCTTTGTGCTTTTCTATTCATATTTGGATGCTCCTGAATCTTTGCTGACTGTTAGAATGTTGCACTTCCTCCTATTATTTTCTTCTTGGTATTCTTCCTATGTGTTGCCTGGCACAAAGTGGAAGATGTGGAAATATCTCATATTTTTGTTATTAATTACTTAATTTATTTACATCCCAAATGTTGCCCTCCTCTGGTCCCCTCTCACAGAGTTCTTTCCCTATCCTCCTCCACTTCCCTCAGCTCCCTCACCAACCAAGGAGATCTAATATTTTCATGTTGTTTCTATAACACAGTTATATATTTGTTATATATGAGTTTAATATAGTTAAAACTCAGGATCCAGAGGTAGACTGCCTGGAATAAGAATATGATTCAAACACTTTCTAGTGGTATATTTCAGAAAAAAATGATTTAGATTCTATGTTCTCCAGTTTCCCAGTCTTCAACTGGGGAAAGAACATCAATGAATTCAAAGGAAATACATGAACCATAAATGATGGTTTACATATTACACACATAGGGAAATTGGGAGGATGACAAGCACTCAGTAGTAATAATAACATGCTATCCTTGTTTGAACTTATCCGACCTGTCCCATGCTTTTACTTTCTGTTGCCTCTGTGTTTCAGGTCAATCTTTCCACTGACTTCCAGCTGAGACGGAGATGCATTGGTAGTTGATAAGAATTAGGTAGATAGAAGAGCAAACTAAATCAAGAAGGCATATAAATCACAAACACTTAAGTGTTGTGTGTAGGGTCTGGAAGAAAGTAGGAAAAGGTTTAACTGCTGAGGGTAATCCAGGGAGCATCAAGTCATGGAACATTGCATTGATATTGTACAGGGGGACATCAATAAAAGGAGGGAGGAAGACATGTTTTACATATTTTTTAAGATTTACAGAAACATATTTCTAGAACCAGAAGTGCACATGAATGATTTACTTCTTTAAGAATTTTTACATTGGTGTGTAAACTCAAGAGTATCCTTGTGACACAGAGATAATATGCCTTATCACCATTTGCCTTTCTCCTGTCACCTTCTGTAGTTCCTTTGACTGATTGTTTTTCTTCCCCCACCAATAATGTCTCCTTGTATTTTGACATCATATATAATGATTTATTTACTGTAGTAAGATCTATGTAATAAGTCAGTAAAGGTATCTGTTTATCTATTCAGTGTGATGGTTGGCTTTAATTGTCAACTTGACAAAAGTCTAGATTCATCTGGGAGGATAGTTTCAATACGGGATTGTCTCTGTTAGGTTGGCCTGGGGACAGGCTTGTTGGGGATTACCTTGATTCCATTTCGTGATGTGGGAAAACACAGCCCACTATGTGCAACTCCATTCTTTAGGCGAGGGATTCTGGATTGTATAAGAATGGAGACTATACTGAGTATGAGTAAGCATGGATACATTTAACTTCTGCTCTTGCATATAGATGTGATGTAGTGATCTGCTCTAGAGTCCTCTCTGTCTGGACTTCCTCACAGTGATGGCAGGTAACCTAGAATTATGAACTGAAATAAACTCTTTTCCCTTCAGTTACTCTCTGTGAACGCATTTTTATCACAGTAATAGAAACACAACTAGGGTAGTTAGGGTCCTGTTATACAGTTTAGGCTGCTCCTAAACCCAGGATCCTCCTTTCTAAATGGCTCTCCTGCTAGGTTTACTGGTTTGTCCAACCACATCCAGCATAGTAGTTAATTATGAGTGACTGATGAGTCTTACCTCATTCCTGCTGTTGCTTGCTTGTTGAGGGGACCCGTCCTTAAGACTCCTCATTTATCTACATTTATTACTGTTTTATATGAGGTATAAAAATACATGTTTAATTAGGCATATAATTGGTAAAAAGAGGTTCTTTCAGAAAACAGTAATTTAGACTTATTAAAAAAGACTACCTGGATACGTAGTCTTCTTATTCTTATGCTTTTATTGAAGACTCAAAGGAATAAATGTGTCATGTAAATTCATATGAAAAGAGTAGTAAGGGACTATTATCAAAGAAATAAAATTAGAAACAAGAATCGTTTTTACTGGAAATGGCCATGGCTTTAATTTGGTGATTTACTTTCTTTTGTGGCTAGCCAGCTCTCTGTACAACTACTTAACCCTTGTCCATAAGGATCACAGAGCCTTGGTTTCACATTGGTGATCAATCTGTGCATGGCCTACATCTCTAATTGGGAGAGACAGAAAGCATCTTAAGACTTTTAACTGAGAGGCTTTGCTTAATAGGTAAGAAGTCCAGGAAGCAACTCGGCTGGAACACTCCTTTGTCTAAAAATGTAATGATTACATCAATATTAACCACAGCAGTTATAGTTCCAAGTTTTTATACTTAATTGGGCAGCCTAATAAACCTGCTTACCTCCTTATTAAGACAACATATAGCCTCATCTTGAATAGGGAGGACTCTGACAAATATTGCCACTTTTAGATTGAAGGGAGTGAGCATGCCCATAATTATTTCCTTGTGTTGATTTTTTACTCCATACAATGTGGTGGCTACATGTTTGTTGACTTAATGGGTGACAAAATAATGTACAAATGCAAAGAGGGGACTATAAATAATTATATAGGTACCCCAGTAAAACATCCTATGAGTGTCGCAATTATGCAGCAGAAATCACTCCGGTTTGAACAAAACTAAGTACATTATTTTTCAGTTTTCTATTTGGTATGGGACGATATAGAAAGAAGAGACTTTCTAATTCAGTGGTAGAACGCTGTTCCTTTGCTTATATGCACCTTTTGTCACAGATACATGTTATTTATTCTGCATATTAAATTCTTGTGAATGTCACTGTGACCCCTGAACAAAGTGGAAAATGGTGTGAAGTTCTCTCTCTTTCTCATTGCTATAGTGAGAAACTCCTATCTCTTTAAGATTTTCTTTAGGACATATTCATACTGTTCATATTTAGCCATTAGAAAAGAATTGCAAAGCCTCCCTTGAGATTTCAATGGATATTTTTCAGTATGGAGTTTCCAGCAATGAAATTCTTCAGGATATTATAAGAAATAATACTAACATAAATTTTATGGTTGAATCCTAGTGGTGCAAGAGACCTCCAAGAGGATCCAGTTCAACTCCCTCATGTTTCAGAGAAGAAACCAAAACCACAGTAATATAAAATGAATTTCCTTAGGTCACACTGCCAGCTAAGAAGCTAATGCATTTAAAATGAAAATCTAGAAGGATGCTATTTCAGGGGCTTATTTATTATTGTTATTGTTTAAAAACAATTTCCTGCTTCAGTTTTTGCCTTCATCTACACAAGCATTTTATACGAGGAATATGTATAGCAAGGTATCGATCAGAAATGGGCAAAAGGAAAACTGAATTGAAATAAGAGCTGTTAAAAATCCAGCAAGAGGTAAACTCCAGACTATAGAACCTTAATTATAAGCCATCATTTGGGCCTAATATTTAAATATACTATAATCCCAAAGTCTCAAACTTCACCAGCCTGTGATAAAAATGTAAAGTTACACTTGTTCTTAATATCCATGTATGATGATGTGAGACTCTAGTGGTTTGGTTTGGGAAATTACCTCCTCTCAGAGTGACCCTCAGCTATTCCAAGAGGTCACTGGAATCCTGCTTCGTGTGTGGCTAGAAAGTCTTCCCAATGTCTCCATCCTTCTCATCATTCTGGGGGATGCTGGCTGGGCTGCTTATACATATATGAACATGGTTGTTTTCTGGAGGACATCTCTGTCCCTTTGTTAAATCCACGTGGTGATGAAATACTGGTCCCTTTCATTGTCTACAGCCTTATGAGGGCTGGAATAAAACACTGTAAATTTTTCATGCTTGGCCAATGAAAAAGAATCAAAAAGAGACTGATTCCCAGGATAAAAAGGTTCAGAACATTCATGTAATTCTTACTAGCAGGAAAGCTCCTGGTCTGAATCCTGACCTGCCTGATTCCCTGTGGCCAGGGCAATATCTAGCCACCATTGGAACTGCATCAAGAATTTCAGTATTTTAGATTCAGAAACCGTTTGCAGATTCATTTGGAAAAGCAAAAAAACCAGGAGAGCGAAAACTATTCTCAATAAAATAACTGGGGGAATCAGCCCCCTGACCTCAAGCTGTATTACAGAGCAATCATGATAAAACGTGCATGACATTGGTACAAATCAAAACAACCCTGAGATACCACCTCACACCAATCAGATTGGCTAAGATAAAAAACTCAGGTGACAATAGATGCTGGTAAGGATGTGGAGAAATAGGAACAATCTGGTACAACTACGCTGGAAATCAGTCTGGCAGTTCCTCAGAAAACTGGACATTGTACTACCTGAGGACCCAACTCTACCACTCCTGGGTATAATCCCAAATGATGCTCCAACATATGACAAAGACACTTGTTCCACTATGTTCATAGCAGCCTTATTTATAATAGCCAGGAGCTAGAAAGAACCTAGATGTCCTTCAACAGTGGAAAGTATACAGAAAATGTGGTACATCTACACAATGGAGTACTACTCAGCTATTAAAAACAATGACCTCATGGAAATACTTAGGCAAATGGATAGAACTAGAAAATATCATCCTGAGTGAGACAACAAGTTACAAAAGAACACACATGGTATGTACTCATGGTATGATAAGATAAAAAACTCAGGTGACAATAGATGCTGGTAAGGATGTGGAGAAATAGGAACAATCAGGTACAACTACTCTGGAAATCAGAAGAAAGAAGACCAAAATGTGGATGCTGCAGTCCTCCTTAGAAGGGGGAACAAAACACACATGGGAGTTAGAGGATGGGGGAACTTGGGAGGAAGAGAGGAAGGGGAGGGGGGAAAAGAGGGCATGATTACCTATAAGAGGGTCAGAAATTTGAACAGAGGTATGTTGCCATGGGGGATGCTGAACTGGGGGTAGCCACTGGCAAGTCCAAGATGCCAGGAAAGCAAGAGCCTCCCAGGACCCAACAGGGATGATATTAGCTGAAATGCTCATCAAAGGGGAGGGAGAACCTGTAGAGATTATATCCAGACGTTAGGCAAGGCCACCCATGGGGCCCTGCCCTTCTCGAAAATTTAACCCAGAATTATTCCAGTCTAAAGTATGGACAAAGAGTGGAGCAGAAACTGAAGGAAAGTCCATCCAGAGACTGCCCCACCTGGGGATCTATCCCACATGCAGCCACCAAACCTAATCACTATCGTGGATGCCAAGAAGTGCTTACTGACAAAAGCCTGATATGGATGTCTCCTGAGAAGCTCTACCAGAGTCTTACTGATACAGATGAGGATGCTTGCAGCTAACCATTGGACTGAGCACAGGGACCCCAATGGAGGAGTTAGAAAAAGGACTGAAGGAGCTGAAGGGCTTTACAATCCCATAGGAAGAACAATATCAGCCAACCAGATCCTTCAGAGCTCCCAGAGACTAAACCACCAAACAGAGAGTACACATGGAGGGACCCGTGACTCCCTCTGCATATGTAGCAGTGGATGGCATTGTCTGGCATCAATAGGAGGAGAAGCCTTGGTCTTGTGAAGGCTCGCCTACAGTGTAGGAAAAAGCCAGGGTGTGGGGTCAGAGTGGATGGGTGGAAGGGAGAGCATCCTCATAGAAACAAGGGGAGGAGGGATGGGAGAGGGAGGAACTGGGAAAGTGGATAACATTTATAATGTAAATACATAAAATATCCAACATAAAAGTAAAATGTTTCTGTACACCAAAAAAAGCCACCCTAGTAAAATCTGTAACTTATTAAATAAAACACCAAATATAATTAATTTGCTGTCAGAATGATGAAGCCTACAGAAAATAGAGGACAAGGAATATTTGCTGGAAGAATCAGAATAATTTTGCTTTTACTCTCTTATTACCTCAAGTCCATGCCCTGACAGCTAGCATACAGAAAGTGTCAGTAAGGGTTTCCTGGGTTTTCCATTGAGAGAATGAGCACCCTGACACTGGCCACACCCTAAAGAAAGAAATGTTTCCCTGTCCTATAGGGTTAATCAACTGCCAATGGAATCCTCAGCTTGGGCCTAGTATGTCCCTCCTTTAGTATTGCTAGAATCTTGACTGGTTTGATCTTTTGCAGGTTTTGCGCAGGTGATCACAGCTGCTCTGAGTTTAGGAACGAAGAGCATATCATGTCCTAGAAGATAGCATTTCGCAACACTCCTTCCCCTCCTTGAACACTTAAATATTTTCTCCCGCCCTCTCCTCTACAGCGTGTATTTAAACAGTCCTAAATATATTCAGTGAGATATTTAAAAATAAATAAATAAAAGAGCACATGAAGATGGGAAAGATACATGTGGCTAGGTGTGTGAAAGGCTAGTCGCTGGACATGATCCAAATTCATTGTCTTCATGTGTGAAAGTATCAAAGAATAAGTAAAACATGATATTAAAAAATAATTTCCTGGACTTTATTTTTATGTATTTGCCAACTTGGTTGTATTTTTTAAATTGAATCTCACCGTATACCTTTAGCTAGCCCATAACTTATTTGACAGCCTCAAATTTAGGAAAATTCTCCTGCCTTAACCTCTCATGTGCCAAGATAATAGACCTGATCCACTAGATATATTTCCTTTCCTCTTCCTTTCTTTCTTTTTCTTTCCCAGCTATGGTTCTTTTCCTCTTCCTTCCTTCTTCTTTTTTTTCATTAAACTTGCTATTTTATTTACATGAAAATAGTTGTAACCTTCCTGGCTCCATCTCAAACAAACTCATTTGGGTGTTCATCCTCCCTCCATTACCGCCTCAAATTTACTGGGTTCAAGGAATTCTCCTGCCTTAACCTTTAATTTATGTTGCCAAGATAAGGATAGACCTTATCCAAGTCCATGCCTGGGGTCTCAAAGAAAAACTAGATATTTTTTCAGTTTCTTTTCCTCTTCCTTTCAGTTCTTTTCTTTTCCCAACTGTATTTGGTTTTAAGCTATGGTTTTCTTAAACCAGTGTCTTCCTTATGCCTGAAAATAGTTGTAACACTGAGCTCCATCTCTAGTTGGCTCTGGATCAATGGATTTGTCTTTGGTTGTGAAGGCTAAATTGATATCTATCTGGGATTCTTGGTATGGGGTGGAAGTATTCAATTTTTAATATTAAAATGTTTAATTTAAGGATTGCATGAGTCAATTCAACAAAAAATAACAGATTAGAGGTTTCACACCTAAACCTCTTGATCCCCAATCTAGACAAACAAACCTGGACCAAAGCATCTGAAAATGTTACTGCAATTCCCAATGATTACTATGTTTTCATTTTCAGGTTAAGTTCTCTTTATGAAAACATTTCTCTTTAAGATTGCTCTCATCCCACTGCTAGCTGGGGACTTCATTGAATAGCCCTGACTTTGCAATCAAAACATCATTTTGGCTCTGTGACTAATTTTGTTTTCTTTTTTCCTTTTTAATGGCAGTTGTTGCCAACTAAGAATGTAGTCTGATTGGGATTGCTGTGTTGACAGTCACAAATGAAACAGAAATGACAAGTGAGGAAATATCAATGCTTTCAGTGTGAAAGTAAAGCCATTTGTAATCTTTTTCCAGTTCATGAAGAAATAAAAACAGAAGACTTGGGGATTATTGAAAAATTTATGTTATAAACATTCTTACCAACCATTTATTTTAATATTCCATCAATCCCATCTGTGTAACGAACTAGAACAACATTATTTTAATATTTAATTATATAATTAAGAGCTTTAGGCTTACTCTATGTCTATCTCCATGGATACCTCCCAAACCAATACTTTCTATAAGATAAGGTCTGGAAGTTTGTAAGTGATTGAATTGAACTTAAACTGAAGTATGAATTTCTGGTGTCTTTGGAGACTCAGCTGTGTTATGTGATGTTTTCCTGGAAACTGTCTTCTGAGAGGATGTTTTGCTGAAGCAGACATGTGCTAAGAATAGACTCATGGTGCTTTTCTAGAAGCTGCCTGGTGAAAGGGCATGTGACGTTTTGCTGGAGCTGATGCTTGAGAGGGTATGTGATGTTTAGAAAGTTCATAAGTTCTTTCCAGCTTCTGCCTATTATAAGTAAGGCTGCTATGAACATAGTGGAGCATGTGCCCTTGTTATATATTAGAGCATCATTTGGGTATATGCCCAGGAGTGGTATAGTTGGGTAGTACTATGTTCAGTTTTCTAAGGAACCGCCAGACTGATTTCCACACAGGTTATACCAGCTTTCAATCCCAACAATAATGGAGAAGTGTTCCTCTTTTTTCACATCCTTACCAGCATCTGCTGTCACCTGAGTTTTTGTTCTTAGCTGTTCTGACTGGTGTGAGGTGGAATCTCAGGGTTGTTTTGATCTTCATTTCCCTGATGACTAAGGATGTTGAACACTTCTTTGGATGCTTCTCAGCCATTCTATATTCTTCAGTTGAGAATTCTTTGTTTTTCTCTGTGTCCCATTTTTTTAAATAGGGTTATTTAATTTTCTGGAGTCTAACTTCTTGAGTTCTTTGTGTATATTAGATATTAGTACTCTATTGGATATAGGATTCGTAAAGATCTTCTCCCAATCTGTTGTTTGCTACTTTGTCCTAATGACAGTGTCCTTTGCTTTACAGAAGCTTTGTAGTTATATGAGGTCCGATTTGTCCATTCTTGATCTTAGTGTATAAGCCATTGGTGTCCTGTTTAGGAAATTATCCCCAGTGCCCATGTACTCAAGGCTCTTCCCCACTTTCTTTTTTTTTTCCCCGGAGCTGGGGACTGAACCCAGGGCCTAGCGCTTGCTAGGCAAGCGCTTTACCACTGAGCTAAATCCCCAACCCCCCCCCCACTTTCTCTTCTATTAGTTTCAGTGTATCTGGTTTTATGTGGAGGTCCTTCACCCACTTGGACTTGAGCTTTGTACAAGGAGATAAGAATGGTTCGATTTGTAATCTTCTACATGCTGACCTCCAGTTGAACCAGCACCATTTTTTTGAAACTGTTTTTTCCCCATTGGATGTTTTTGCCTCCTTTGTCAAAGGTCAAGAGACCATAGGTGTATGGATTCATTTCTGGGTCTTCAGTTCTACTCCATTGATTTACTTGCCTGTCTCTGTACTAATACCATACAGTTCTAATCACTATTGGTCTATAATACAGCTGGAAGTCAGATGTCCTTCAACAGAGGAATGAATACAAAAAATGTGGTATATTTATACAATGGAGTACTACTCAGCTATTAAAAACAATGGTTTCATGAAATTCTTAGGCAACTGGATGGAACTAGAAAATATTATCCTGAGAGAGGTAACCCAATAACAAAAGTACATACATGGATATTAGCCCTGAAGCTCGGATTACCCATGTTACAATCACAGACCACATGATGATCAAAAAAAGGAAAATCAAAGTGTGGATTCTCTAGTACTTCTTAGAAGGGGGAACAAAAATACTCACTGGAGGAAATAAAGAGACAATTGTGGAGCAGAGACTGAAGGAAATGCCATTCAGAGACTGCCTCACTTAAGGATCCCTCCCATATATAGCCACCAAACCCAGACAATCATGTGGACAGGAGCCTGATATAGCTGTGTCTTGAGAGGCTATTCCATAGCCTGAAAAATACAGAGGTGAATGCTTACAGCCAACCATTGAACTGAGAATGGGGTCCCCAATGAAGGAGTTAGAGAAAGGACTGAAGGAGGTGAAGGGGTTTACAAATCTATAAGAAGAACAACAATTTCAACCAACCAGACACCAGAGCTCCCAGAGACTAAATCACCATCCAAAGAGTACATAGGGATGGACCCATGGCTCTAGCCACATACGTAGCAAAGAATGGCATTGTCAGGCATCACTGGGAGGAGAGACCCTTGTTCCTGTCAAGACTAGATGCCCTAGTGTAGGGGGATGTCAGGGTGGGGATACAGGAGGGAGTGGGTGGGTGGATGGAGATGCACCATCATAGAAGCAGAGGCAGGGGGAATTGGATAGCATGCTTCTTGAGGGGAAACTGGGAAAGGGGATAACATTCTAAATGTAAATAAAAATCTATTGCCAATAAAAAACAAAAGGAAAAAAAAGTTCATAAGTATAACCCAACAGACTGGTGTTCTTGCATTGGTGTGTCTTGTAGCTCTTTGCTGGTCTTTGCTGGGTTTCACTCACTCTGGTCTCTGCTGACAACACTTTTGCATTGCTTCACCTCACTTTCTTCTTTGATCTTCACTTGTCATGACTTCTCTCTTCAAGAGAGAAACACACCAAAGGACTTCTGGTGGTGTTCCAGATGGTTCTTGCTGCTTTCATGGACTCATGGCAATTGGCAGAGCCTTGCACTTGTTTTAGCTGGTGCTACTGACTGTGTTTAGTGTTCACTGAGTGGACTGGACTGCAGACAATGAAGATTAGAATCGCTCCAAAGAGCTATTTCTTTTTTTTTTTTTATTAACTTGAATATTTTTATATATTTTCCGGAAAACTATTCCTTTCCTGGTTTCCTGGGCAAACATCCCCTCCCCTCCCCTTCCTTATGGGTGTTCCCTCCCCCTCCCCTATTGCCCTCCCCCCAACTGTCTAGTTCACTGGGGTTCAGTCTTAGCAGGACCTGGGCTTCCTTCCACTGGTGCTCTTACTAGGATATTCATTTGCTACCTATGAGGTCAGAGTCCAGGGACAATCAGTCCATGATAGTCTTTTAGGTAGTGGCTTAGTCCCTTCTGGTTGTTGGTATATGGGGTCTCCCAACAAAAAGGCCCTTCAAGCTCTTTTGCAGTTCTTTCTGATTCCTTCAACGGGGTCCTATTCTCAGTTCAGTGGTTTTCGCTGCTGGCATTCGCCTCTGTATTTGCTGTATTCTGGCTGTGTCTCTCAACAGGACTGCAACTTTGCTTCATCCATCTTATCTAATTGGGTGGCTGTATATATATATGGGCCCACATGTGGGCAGGCTCTGAATGGGTGTCCTTCAGTCCAAAGAGCTATTTCTAAACTTGTCCACAACCCCTGTTTCCTTCCTATTAACCTTTCTTTTCCCCCACCTCTGGTGTTTGGTGGGCTAGAAGGGAGGTTAAAGCATTAAACCATAATTAAAGTAGGTTTTGAAAACGTAAGCCTACATTAAACTCCAGAAAAAAATGTTAGCACTGAACTGTTTTGTTAACACAAACTTGAGCATTTAATATACTAAACATCCAAACAACATTTTCGTTGGTGTTGTACATGCCACACATTTTAAAATGTTTTTTCTGCAATAAATTTGATATAATTATTTAGCATGGTTTAGTCATTGCTATGTGGAAGTATGAAATATGCAACCAAAGGAAGAAAGATTTTTTACGGCTGAGTTGCCCTAATGCTGAGATAGATGCTGTAAGGGATGAGAAAAGTTGGAGCCCACTACTGAAACATACTCCATGATATTATTCAATTAATCTCTTATCAACTGAACATCAGAGAAGCTTCTTCATCCATGGGCTGCTCTTAGCATGAAGATACAACTGGTTTTCTTTTTATGATGTTCTTTCAAGACCAGACTAAGGTAAAGAGGCTCTAAATAAGCCACGTTGTAAGAGTCATACGAGAAAGGAAATGTAGGATTTGCCTTCCAGTTATACAAAGGCTTGAAAGAGACAAATGGGAAAGTATCATAAGAGCTCTGACATTTGCTCTGGAGTCAGAAAATGAAGTAGCCAAGACATGTCATGATTGGAAGACCTTAAATTCCGAAACTTGGGTCTCTTAAACTTATGGAGGTACAGCTGTAGAAGGTGGTTAAGATCACTTGCTGCACTTTGCAGAAGACCTACTTTGATTACTAGAACCCACACAGTGGTTGACAATTGTTCATAAGTTCATTCCAGGCAATCTGTTGCCCTCTTCTGACCTCTCCAGGATCAACCATACCTATGGTGCAGAGCATACATGCTGGCAAAACATACATAAATACAATGGGTTCTTGATAAAAACAGGAAAGGGATGAAGATGATCTGAAGTTCCAAATTACTAAGCAAGAACCAGCAGAAAAGTAGGCATTGAAGTAAGATATGGTTGAAGGGCCTGCCACAGGGCTTGGTCAATAAAGTTAGCTTTTTAGGGCATAGGACATCTTTCTATTGTAGCAGGCTATAAAAGGAGTCATGTTAAAGTCTTGATCATTTCCATTTGCCTAAAGATCGCCTACCCTCCCACCACTTTAAGTTCTCTGAGATTAAACACATATCTATTACATTACAATAATTTGTAAAGGGCTTACTATAGAAAGATGACGTCTGACAGGGTTGAGTTGGGAAACAATTCTCTACACTTACATAGTGCATAAAACTTTGTTCCTCATATCTACTACTGCCTCCTCTGTCCCCTGAACACTCAGTGAAAGTTGAAATTTAAAGAGGACAAGTGAATGTCTTGAAAATCAGCTGGTGAACATTTCTATCTCATTTGAATATTTATTTTGAGCTTGAGAGAGGAATTTTCTTTAAATTAGATGCAGTTTGAAAACAATAACAGAAGAGTAGGCAAATCAAAAGGTTTTCTGTTCTGTTTTGCTTTTATTGGATATTTTCTTATTTAAATTTCAAATGTTATCCCCTTTCCCCACCTAACCACCGACCCCTTCCGCCTCCCCGCCCTGACATTCCTCTACACTGTGGGGTCCAGTCTTTGTAGGACCAAGGGTTTTTCCTCCCTCTGGTGCCCAACAAGACCATCCTCTGCTACATAAACAGATGGATCCCTGAGTCTGTCCATGTGTACTCTTTGGAGTGTGGTTTAGTCCAGGAGAGCTCTGATTTGTTGGTATTGTTGTTCTTATGGGATTGCAAGCCCCTTCAACTCATTCAATCCTTTCTCTAACTCCTCCGATAGGGACCCCGTTCTCAGTTCAATGGATAGCTGTGAGCATTTGCCTCTGTATTTGTCATGCTCTGGCAGAGCCTCTCAGGAGACAGCTATATCAGACTCTTGTCAGCATGCACTTCTTGGCATCAACAACATTGTCTGGGTTTGGTGGCTGTATGTATATGGGCTGGATCCCAGGTGGGGCTGTCTCTGAATGGCCATTCCTTCAGTCTTCACTTTAAACTTTGTCTCCGTATTTTCTCCTATGAATATTTTTGTTGCCTCTTGTAAGAAGGACTCAAAAGTCTTCAATTTCTTGAATGATCAGAAATGATCTCACAGACAACAATTAAGTGAAAGAATAGAGTATTAGTAGCCTCTGCAAGGATGTCCTTGCCTTTTGGACCTTTGCTACGCATCACCTATTCCCACTAACCACCTTTAAGGTAACACCAAAGATGAGTTTTGGCTGGTTTGGAACTTTTTATTTTTTATTTTTTATGTGTACCTTTTATTTTATTTTTTTGTGTGTACCTTTAAAGTTTTTAAAAATATTTAAGATTTATTTATTTTCCCTTTTATTATTAAAAGTAGATTCCTTTCTCATACTATATAATCTCAATCCAGTTTCCCTTCCCTCTACTCCTCCTAGTTCCTCTCCACCTCCTCTCTCACATGAATGTATTCCCTTTTTGCCTACTCTTAGAAAGGAGCAGGCTTCTAGGCGATGATAAACCATAACAAAATAAAATACAATCTGATTAAAATGAACATCATCATATCAAAGTTGGACAAGACAAGTTATTAGAAAAAAACAAAGGGGTTGGGGATTTGGCTCAGTGGTAGAGCACTTGCCTAGCAAGCGCAAGGCCCTGGGTTCGGTCCCCAGCTCTGAAAAAAAGAAAAGAAAAAAAAAAAAAAAAGAAAGAAAAAAACAAAAGATTTCCAAGAGATGGCACAGGAATCAGAGGCCCAATGACACGTTCAGGATTCCCATTCATGTACTACACTGAAAGCCATTGTACTCAGAGGTCCCGAGGAAGACCCGTGTATGCTCTGTGCTTGCTATTTCAATCTCTGGGATTTTACAAGCGCTTTGCTCAGTGGTTTGAGAGGGACTTGCTCTCCGGTTGTTCTCGGTCTCCTCTGTCTCTCCCACTCCCTTTTTCTCCTCTTCTGCCGAGTTTGTGAGATCTGAGGGGAGAAATTGATGAAGATATCTCATTGAGAGCTGTGCGCAGAACCTTTTGTTGATGGAATATGGCAATATGCTCTCTTTCAAGATGCCTTATTTAATATTAATTGTTTTTCTTCCCCTCTGAAATATTGGTTTTGCAGTTCATTTATGACGGTTGTTCATTTTCTTTGCTGAGTAATATTCTGTTATGTAATAGTGCAAAATTATTTGTTGACGTTGCGAATAAATTGTTGCGGTAAAAAAAAAATCGGCATGACGGGTTCCTGTGCGTACCGTTTCGTGTTTCTCTCCTGTGCTCTCTGGGACCTGGGCGGTTGCTAGCCCCAGCTCTGTAAGGCCATAGGAACTAGTGCTAATTTATCTGAGTGGCTCCATGCTGGCCCCCCAAGGTGCTCTCTGACTTGGGAGTTCCTCAAGCTCTTTCAGCTTGGCACCTTCCCATGCTGGTTTGTTCCAGCACCCATGGGGACAAATGGAACTAATCCCATGCTGGTACCAAAACACAGAGTTCAAATGGCACTGCAGGATATCTTTATCTCAGTGGATCCAAGCTGCCCCCAAGTACTCTCTAACCCAGGCAGTCCCGTGGACCATTCCAGAGTGGCAACTTGCCACGCTGGTCTCTAGTGTTAGTTCTGGCACCTATGGGACCAAATGGAACTAACTGTATTAATCTCTCGTTAGTGTGTCTCCTGGAGGCTTTCAGCTAGGAGTGAACTCTCTGGTTCCAGCTACCAGGTAAAATCAGGGCTCTAGAAGCCCAGCATGGACTGGCCTATCATGGCTCCCTGCCATGCACTCTGTTCATACTCCCAACAACCCAGTGAAATCATGACTCAATGAACTGTAATTTATCAATCAGATTTATATGTTAAATTCTCAGTCCACAATATATCCTCACAAGGAGCTCACAGCCAATTGATAAGGATATAAACTCCTTACGTAACTGCTTAAGGTAAATTTGCCTACAGAAATCCATCCCAACTACCTTGGCAATTCAAGACCACCCGGGTTTGGGTCATCCTTCTCTGTCTCTATCTTGATTCTTCCCTCCTTCCTCTTCTCTCCCGCCTTACAAAAGCTTTGTCCCCGCCTTACATTTTTACTGTCCAATCATGGCCTTGACCTAACTTGTGCCAGCCCTCACCTGCATATAGAGATCAACCTACAATGAATATATACCCTAGAGCTAGTAGGACATTATTAGAAATATGTATTTCAGTATATTTCGACAATGATGCCTAGCTTTCTAAAACATTAGAGAGTTCTCATTTTCCTCCAGGAGTGATGAGATCCTAGTTTAACTATTTCCAGGACAATCGTGTTTAATGATATTTTAAAAATATTCTGATAATGATTTTCCATTGAGTCATTGATTGATATTTCATTACTCTTGATTAGAATCTTTCTACACGTTTATTGATACTCTCAACACTCCCAGTTTATACCATTTGTCTTCAGCAAAATAATCAACAGCTCTCACATTGCCTCCTGAATGACATTTGGATGCCCTCTTTTGTGGCCATTCAAGTCGTGTCTCTTGTTCATTATTGTATAAGATTGTTTTTCTACAGCAAGTGTGAGAATTATTTGAAAACTCAGTAAATGATTCCTTTGATAGGTACACTGATCTTCCATATGTTTTAACTGTGGCTTGCCCATTATTATCTTGGTGCTTTTTTTTTTTTTTGACTAAAAGGAAAGGAGAGCCATCAGGACTAAATTAGCTTATGACACGGTACTCTATAGCCTTGGTTTGAATAATAATAGAAAATTATTACAGCTGAAAATTAGAAGGTAAACAACGTCTTCTCTTACTTTTTGTTTATTTAAATAAATGTACTTTGACGTGGTGTTTGTGAAGCTTGCCCTCCGCTTGACTAGTTAATACTCTCCAGGTTCACCACTCCCACTTCCTCAGGATCCTGGGCAAAACATTGTCATTTTTACGAGACAAAATCTTGAAATATTAACTCAGAATTTTTCAGTCTGTAACCATTAATCAATTGTCTAGTTAATAAATAACCTTCTAAGTGGTTTGGCCTCCATTGGTTCGAATCACTTATGCAAATGGGAATTACTATTACAAATAATTTGGTAGATTAAAACAGCTCCCTGGCCGTCCTTTGAGTCACTCATTTTGGCAAGCTAATTGCTGAGTATGTTCACGTCATTGAGTTATTAACACATGAGCTGTCACTGAGTGCCGTTTCTGTTTTTGTCCTTCAACTGGGATTAATGGCTGATATCTGACATGCTCGTCTTCCTTCCTATCATCCCATTGATTTTATTACTCGATCATACATAACATAAATGAAGTGCTGTTTTGGAAACAATTTGGTACATGAAAAGAAAATGTACTTAATGATGTCTGCCCACTTGGAAGTTGCTTTTTAAGATGCAGCCGAAGAAAGAGGACATAAGCAGCCGAGTAAAGCTGATAAGAATATCACTTAGCTGGTGGTCAGAGGCAGTACAAGTCAAGGTGGCACTGAATGCAGTGAACTTAACCACCTTCTAGAAGGATATTTGCCCCACTGATACTGCAGATGAGCCAAGGCTGCTGTGAACATTCTTTGTGTTTCAAACTTAGAAATGTCTCATGTTCCTCTTCTCTCTCTGGACATGAGGCCACTTCTCTCTTTCCCTCCCCTCTCCCTACCTCCTTTCCCCATGGCAACTTCCATAACTTTCGTTCTTGGGGCCAGTGAACTTGCTCACCCTAGAACAGCTTCCCAAGAAACCTGTCATGCATATCTATATATCTATATCTATATCTATATCTATATCTATCTATCTATCTATCTATCTATCTATCTATCTATCTATCTCTATATATCTATATATATGACATTAGTTGGGACTGGAAAGATGGTTCAGTTGTTAAGAACACTAGCTAGTCTTCCAGAGGTCCTGAGTTCAATTCCCAGCAATGACATGGTGGCTCACAAACATCTGTAACAGAATCCAACGCTCTCTTCTGGTGTGTCTGAAGATAGCTACAGTGTGCTCATATACATAAAGTAAATAAATAATTCTTAAAAAATAAGGTTAGAAATGGAAATTCCTGAGCTAGGTATAGGACATCCACTGATTGTAGAACTCAGAGGCCCTGTGAGAACCCCATGAGTTTGTTTCAGCGCTGTTTCCAAAATGATGCACTGCTGTCCATACACTACACTTCTAGTAAAGGACAGACAGGATAGGAATTCCATGCGAAATAACAGCATTTATGTTAATAGAGACATTACTTTACAACTACTTTATTTTTCTGAACAAAAAGTCAGGTCAATATTTTCTTTAATTTATAAATCCTACTTTTGTTGTTACATCTATCTATTCACTTACATACTTATGTGCTTGCTAGTTAGATTGTGTGTGTGTGTGTGTGTGTGTGTGTGTGTGTGTGTGTGTGTGTGTGTATGCTTTCACCAGAGTGAGCATGTGGAAGTTTGAAAACAACTTCAGAGTGTTTCTTTCCTTCTATTATGTGTGCCCCAGAGATTGAAATCAGGCTGTCAGGTTTGGCAGCAAGCACCTTTACCCACTGAGCTATCTTGCAGGTCTATAAATTCTTCTTTAAGACAAATGTAATTTAAGCTTGCATGAGAATGAGGGGTAATATCAGGGCATTGAATTTTTCTCTTTAACATTGATTTATTGTTTATAATTATCATAAAATAACTGTAATTATTTTCCTCACAATTTGATTCATTATAGCTATTTTTATTATCTTTCAATCTTGACTGCCATGCAAATTCCTTGAAGTTGAGTAATGCACAAAATAGGGACTCACACACCCAGAAACGCATGAACACATACCCATAATTAAAAATAACAAAAGGAAATCTTGAACAAAAAGAAAGAAGTTCTTTCTTTGGAATTATGGCTTGGCAGTTTAGAGTACTTACTGCTTTTGCAGAATCATGGGTTCAGTCCCTGGCACCTGTACACAATTTATAGACTTCTATGACTCCAGTTCTAGGGCTCCTGATATCTTCTTATGGCCTCTTCTGAGAGCTATGTACACATGGTGCACATAAACACATGTTGATGAAAGACTCACACATATTAAAAAATTTTAAACAAAACAAAACTCATGATACTGCATAGAAAATTCAAATTATTCTAAGTGTGGTTGCAGGGTGTATAAGGTATGCTGTACTCTTTCTTTTTTTGGAATTTACTGTGACTAAAGCATTGTATTGTATGGATGGGTCATTTAACCCTTTTTCTTGATGCGTACTAAGTATTATTATACTAATGGGGTTCCATGTGATGTTTTAATAACTGCTCACAAGGCATACTGGTTTGATTGACTAAACTTCATTTTCAAATTGATTAGACTTGGAATCGTCCAGGAGACACACCTCTCAGTATGTCTGTCAGGGTATTTCCAGAGAGGTTCGATTGGGGAGGGAAAAGCCACCCTGAACGTAAGTGGTCCCCCGGGCTTGTGTCTTGGCTTGACTAAAAGGGAACAGGAGAAGATGAACTAGCACCAGCATCCATCTCTTCCCATTTTCCTGATTGAGTGCACAGTATGCTGCTCCTTACACTCGTCATTACACCTTCCTTGTTTCAAAGGATCACACTCTCCAACTCTCAGGATAAATAAACCTTGACTCATTTCACTGCCCTTTGTCAGTTATTATGTTAATGTGACAAAAAATAATACATAGGTCAATCTGGGCCCTAATTACTTACCTTCTACCTCCATTCCTTCATTTTCAACATCTAGAAACTACTGGTCTACATTCAGTTGTCTTTTAATAAAAACTTCAACACACGAGATAACACATATGGCATTTGTCTTTCTGCATCTACCAGCAACGTTACTGCAGATGACAGGATTACATTCTTCTTTATGGATGATCAATATTTCCTTGCACTGTATTATACCATATTATGTATGATATTATACACATTATACACTAATATATTACTAATAAGTAGCTTATGTATATTATGTACATGATAGCTTTCACTGCCTCTGTTTCCTTTTTGTCTGCATGGCAGACAAAAATATGAATATACTATGATCTCCAGCCACATCATAGTGGCTTTGCCTCAAGACATCACTGGTTACTTCCAACACAGAGAAGTCAGCAATGTAATGGGCAGTTTTTCCTTTATGTGATTCGTCATGGTATCAATGCCAATAAGTGAACAGTCAGTGTATTTTTAATAAATTATGTTGTTGTTTTCTATTCTTTAAGTAGCGTTAGCCATGGTTCTCTGGTTATTTTAGTTGATGGACTCATGTTCTCATGGTGGCATCAAGTGGTGAAGAACAAGTCTTCATCTTCCTTTCTCAGATAAAAGTTAATGGATTACACATAGTATTAGTTTGTATATGAAGAATACTACAACAGTTCTCACATTTTATTTTTCTACTTTAGCAATGTTAACTCACTATCACTATTGCTAAATCTGTGCTTGCAGAAGGACTTACTGTCAGTTGCTACAGTTGTTTACAGGCTGCTCTGCAAAGCTCCAGGCAACTCCATCCAGATGTTTCCTGTTGAGTGAGGGCTTGAAAGAACAGCGAGGTAGCAGCCATCTTTATTCCTGTAAGGAGGTGTTGCTGGTCAATTATCTTGTCACATTTTGTCACTGCTTTGTAGTTCTTCTTGTCCTTGAAGATCAAATATCTCTTCAGCTTAATGTTAGTAACCTTTTCTTTTTGTTGCGACAAAATATTTGAGAGAAACAACTTAAACAAGGATTTCTCTTGCCTAGTGGATTTAGAGGATTCAGTCCATGGCTGCTTTGTTACATGTGTTTGGGATGGACACACAATGGCAGTAATGGCAGTTGGAAGAGATTCTGTACTTCATGCCAGATAGGAACTAGAGACTCAAGGACCCAATCCCCTGTGCCTTTTTCTTAAACCAGAACCTGCTCACTACAGTTTCCAAACTCTTTCCAGATAGTGTCACCATTTTTGAGACCAAAACAGGAAATCCAAACTCTTCGTGGACTCTCAAATCATAAGATATTTCTCTTATTTCTGTGCCAGGTGAATATCTTCCTCCATATGGTGACATAAAATTTTCACAGTGCACCCTTATCCTCGAAGGGAATGTGCTCACCATAGTAAGAATTGAACCTTAGGTCGAGTATATCTGTACAGGTTCTGTTTTCTTTTCTCCCCAACATTTATTTCTGTTTCTTCATCTGCTTTACATCAAAGTTTCTGTCCCAGCTCCCGGACAGAGCACGTCATTATCTAATGTTTACGGAAACACTTCCTATGTATAACCAGCTCCCATTCATCAATAAGGATAAAGCTCCAGGGAATTATTACCTCCCTATTTTATAATGTCTCCATCCTGAACTACTTCCACACAGAGAGATGCGGGAGGCAAATTAATACTGCTTTGACACCTTGCTAGTCCACTAAGATTAGTGGACTTCTAACAACATTTCATTGTTTTAAGTACTGTTCAGTGAAGGACTAAGTGGGAAGCCAAATAGGTCATGTAATGGGTAATTATTAATGATCTATGTAAGTAGTAGACCACTTAGAATATTTAAAATTCATTTTATTGTACTTATTTCTTAACGCTTTGAAAAAGTTAATATATTAGTTCATTAGCATAGTATAGGAACAATTATTCTTATGATTTTAATAAAACACTCCTTCTACTAGGCACACACACATATAACAAATATCTTTAATTTGCACACACATTAGTGGGTTTAATTATAGCATTCTTAAACATATATATCATTCTATTTGATAATGTTTGTTTCTCCTGCTACTTTCTCCTATTTTTTCCTTCCTATTCCTATTGATTCAATTTCTCCCCACAAGCAAGCCAACTCAGCTTTCATTTAATATATATTTATATCATTAAAAACATTTTTCTGTATGAGAGCAAACATGAAACATTTTGTCTTCCCCCTTTGTCTCCTTTTACACACCTTCTAGTCCCAAAGTTCCCCTTGGTCTTTCCTCTTACACACGTGTTTAAATCAAGATTCACCACATGAAGAACTGTAATGTTCGGCTAAATTTGATTTATTTTGTTTAACATCACAATCTCCAGTTCCATCTTTGTTTTTCTTGAGTGACATAATTCCATTCTTCGTAATGGCTGGGTTTCCACTCACCAGTTGTTGGATATCTAGACTGTTTCCACATCTTCATGGTGAATGGCTTCATAGGATGTGCAAATAGATGGATGGTGTGCTAGCTTAGATTCCCCGGGAATAGCTATAGCTGGACCATATGATCGTTCCCTTCTTCTTCCCTGCCTCCCTCCCTCCTTCTCTCTCTTCTTACTTTCTTTTGAAACTTTCACACCAAGTGCAACGTGTGAATATTTAAATACAAGTTATATTCCTTGCTAAAGTTTGCAGAAGACTGCTCAATTGTCCACTAATACTTGACTATGAATTTCTAACTTCCAGAAAAATATGAACTATATCTTAACATTTTGATCTAAGGATCTTGATTCTGTTCAGTATTGCAAGAGCCCTTTAAGTAAATGTTTGTCATTTCTAAGTAGTAACATCATTGCTTATTAAACAGTTTATTTTTGCTCATGGAGGGTTGATTTTCTTACTATTATTTATTTTTATCAATAGTAACAACACATCACAATACAGCAAAAACAGAAACAAAATGGAAAACACAAAGATGTATCTTTCAAAACATGAAGAAATTTAAATCTGTGTTTATGGTTGAAGAAGCTATTGCAAAAGAATTGGGGATTGAAATGGGAGCTATCAGTGATAACATTAAAACTGTGATAATTACTGAAAATTACAGTTTTCAGAAAGTTTCAGAAAAAGGAAGTGAAAATTTTCTGGAAAATATTTTTTGGAAGTCTAGAAATTAAAATAAAGATTTCATAGTATAAATGGTACAAAGTATTTCTTCCACTATGAAGTTCTGGTCATATTAGGATGCATGAAAATTAAGTTACATCCTTAATGGTGGTTCAAGTAGTCGTAATTTTGAGGATAAATTGATAATGTGCAATAATGGCTTTTAACTTTTAACCTAGGAAATTTGTGTCATCACCACAATTAAAAATGTAAGGTTTATGAGAGCAGGAGACCAACAGAACCCTACTGAGGCCAAGGAACAAAGTTTTATTGAACTACTTAGTTTTGGTTGTTTTTGAGAGAAGGGAGAAGAGCTCACCAAAAGAGAATTTGGGCTTTAATAGAATGGTTTAAGTTGCAGTGTGTGTGTGTGTGTGTGTGTGTGTGTGTGTGTCTGTGTGTGTGTGTGTCTTAAAGTGTATGTTGTGTTGTGACTGTATGTATGTGTATCTGTATGGTGTGTTTCTGAGTGTGTATGTGTGTGTATGTTTGTGTGGTGTGTGTTTCTGAGTACATGTGTGGGTGTGTCTTGTATGTATATGTTATGTTGTGAATGTATGTATGTATGTGTTGTGTTTTTGAGTGTGTATATGTTTGTGTGGTGTGTTTCTGAGTGTGTGTGTGTGTGTGTGTGTGTGTGTGTGTGTGTGTAGTGTGTCAGGAGAGCAATAAGGGAGAGAAGGGAACTGTTGCAAACAAAGAAACTATCATAAACAGAAAATTTCATGTGAGGACCTCTGGTCATTAAGATGAAAAAGATGCTCTAGGAGTTAAGATAATATAGTCTTGGGTCAGATTCCTGGAACTTGCAGAACATGAAAGTTTTTATTTCCCTGAAGGGACTGGATCTCTCTTACCCAGGGACTTGGGCCAGCCTAACAAAAAGGGCAATCAAATTCATCGACTATTCCTGGAAATTTTTCTTAAAAAGTAAAATATTAATGAATTTTTACATTTTATATTTGCTGTATGCTGTGAAAGTAACCAGCCATTTTTTTGGTTAAAATTCAGGCATATTCCACAGGAGTGAACTGATCAAGAGGAATGCGGAGGCCATAGGCCCTGGGAAAACCCATTACTACTCTTTTGGTACATAGAAGGGGTAATCAAAACACCCTTTAAATCCTCTCCTTTGTAACTTCATAGGTTACTGCCCACTTTAGCCTCATTGGAAAGAGTGTCAGTAATACACAGGTTCATAACTGGTTAAATTCCTGAGAATATGTGATGGTAGAAGTCGTGACCCCAAAGAAGACATCTATATCATCCCCTCCATTGGTGAGGGAGCATTAAGAGGGGATGAGAGGCTCTTGGTCCTGTGAAACCTCATTGCCCCAGTGTAAGGGAATGCCAGGGTGGTGAGTTGGGAGTGGGTGGCTGGGAGAGCACCCTCATAGAAGCAGGGGGAGGAGGGATGGGAAACTGGGAAAGGTGATATTATTTGAAATGTAAATAAATAAAATATACAATAAAAATGAAAAGACATGAAAAAAATAAAGTTAGATTTCTTAAAAAAATTAGAGGGGAACAAAAAGGTTGGAAACCTGGAGAATGGGAATGTATGTTGTTGAAAGATATCTTTTGGAAACAACCTGGCTGTTGTACTTATGAACTCACTCCAGCTATAATTTCATGAGTAAGACTTATATAAGAATGGGCCCTTCCACATTTCATATGGGGAACAAGACTTTTCTTGGGAAGATACAACACATATGTATACTCACCCCAGATGAGAACAAAGTACAGATAATACAACTTGGTGAATCAATAAGTTTTACTGGCTTACTGATGTGGGTGTGGGTTATTTATAGGAGCAGAAATGACTCAAAGACAAGTGCATCACCAAAGTCCACCCAGCATGGGTGACAGCTCCCAAAAGCTGAGAGCTGGGAGCAAACAGCATAGACTGAATTCAGCTCAACAGGTTGGAGAGAGTCCTTTCTAAGTGATTCAGTAGGACTAACCTTCTCCCAGCAGATCAGATGGTTTCATCTTTTTCCAGGAAGGGGGTTTGATCTCAATAATCTTCCTGACAGCTCGGTTTGCCTAAGAGTCTTCTTTCCAACTCAACTCCTTTGATAGTGATTCTCAGTAGCTTGGCTTGTGGTGATCCTGGTCAGTTTCAGGGACTTTCTCTAGGTATTTTGAGTTTATTCTCCTATTTAAAGATTTTCTCTAGACTATGGAATGTTTCAATTCTGCTACATAACACCCTCTCCTCTTTGAAAGCTATTGATACTTAATGGTGGTTAGGGGGAGACATACTACTTTCTTACGGTGTAGCCACTGGCCAGTTGTCCATGTTACTACCAATAACAACCACCTAAGTTCATGAAAGTTGGGGCATGGGAAAAATTGTAATGAAAATATATTGTCTGAAAAATTTTTAAGTAAAAAGAAGACAACTTTAATTAGACTCACTGACACACAGACACACAGACACACAGACACACACACACACACACACACACACACACACACACACACACACACACAAGAACAGAAGACATGAAAGTAGGAGCAAGCCTCGTAAGGAAGAAGGATTTCAATGGGACGTTGGGTTGGAGTGAAAGCTGAAGTGAAAACTCACCTTATATACAGAAGCTTAAAAATAAAAGCTTTATTTTCTGATTACTCAGTGTTGCAGCCAGCACAGGATACGAACCATATCTTCCAAGGGAGAGTATACAATGTTTTTAAAGGATAGGAAACACAAAGCAAGGGGATGGGGGAGCTTGGGAGAGATGCAGTATATCCAATTGTATTTGGACATTATGGGTTGAGCAAGGGAGAGTACCCATTGAAGAATAGGTCAGTTTCTGCATCTTCAAGGTCCTTAATTCATCCTCCTAGTCATTAGGTCCAGAGCTCAGAGTGAGAAGGAGGTAAGGGAGCAGGTCAGCTGCATATAGTTAGTTATAGCATAACAAGCAAATGGTTATGTATTTTTAAAACTTATGTACCTTGGTTTAGATGACAGTAAACTCTGTAGTTTTTATAGTAGATATATTTTTACTTGAGTTATTTGTGTTTGTGTTTCAAGGGTAAAGTACAAATTATACATTAAGTATAAACAAAGCTGTTTAGATAGTTTTACTTTAGCAAGGCATTTACTGTACAAGTCATTGGTGTAATTAACAGACTATTAAGAAAACATTTGGAGAAGTGGGATAGGTGTTCCTTCCTGGGTCTGGAAACATGAACTTATTTGACCTTACCAGCAAGATGGAGATGGTGTCTTAGAGATGGCTGGACACAGACAACCGTCTCCTTACAAGTTGTCACTGAGATGTCTGGACTCAGACAACTGTTTCACAACAGAGCGGTTCAGCTCTATGGAAGTCCCCAGCTCCCTTAGAGCCAGGGACCTTGAATTTAGTTTCTACCTATGATTAAATGCAGTATGAAAATGAAATGATAGTATTAGAATAAGTTTTTTTTTTTACTTTTCCCAACAGGGAGAGGGAAGGAGATGGGAGAGAGGACTATGGGGAGATAAAATAACTAAAACTCATTACACTCACATATGAAGCTGTTAGGGAGCAAAACTCAATAAATAAAATGAAAATATCAAAAATTCTATTTTATTTATTTCTATATTATAAAATCATTTTGAAAAAATAAAGTTTAGTTAAAAACAGCTATATATTCTAGTGCTTTAGGATGTTTTAAAGAACTTGGTGTTTCAGTGGCATTGAAACAGTATGTATAGTCCTTAATTAATGAATGAATGTTCACACAACATTACTTTTAAATGATATGTTTATTTAATTTATAAATTATTGTATGAAATCATTACTTAATGTGTCACAACATCAATGTAAAAACTGAATTCTATTTAATTATTAAATTCTGCCAGAAAAATTTTAATTATGTGAATTTATGTCACTTTTTTATATTTCTTTCAATATATATTCATTCATAACTATCAGGACTCCCATAGATTGAACAAAGACACTGATAATACTTAGAGAGTAGGGGCTAAATAAAGTTAACAAGCATTTGTGTGCCTTCTGTGGCTATGTGAAACATGTATAGACTTAAGACAGGCTTCATGTTGGAGTTGCAGGTTTATAGACAGAAGAGTTCAATTTCCTTTTCTCTTCACTGAAGGCTAGGGGAAATACAACAGTATAATGGAGACTTATTTGCCACACATAGTCACAAGGGAAATACAAAACTTGTTTGGAGTGACCTTCTAGATTTACAGTTTCATCTACGTTTGCTATTTTGTATGTCTTCTCAAGTTCAGGGTATGTCCTTCCAGGTTCTAAGGTAGCATTCCCTGGTGACAAGCCGAGTCAAAGAAGACAGATATTGATGTCCATATTTGTGAATGTACCAGAAGCCCCTGGGAAAAAGGGAGACAGATCAATCTGCCTGGGGCAGTGTGAAAGCATTGCAAGTAATGGGCATATTTTACTACACTTTGGAAATGAAGAGTCGTTTCAGAATTCTAGTCTCTTCTAGCTTTCTCCCTTAATACAAAGAAACATGGCATAACAATACCCACAAAATATCAATCTATGGTCAAAATAGTAGACAAAGAAAATGAGAGTTTATAATCCCTCAAATGGATTTAGAAAAAATATACACACTTATACAATTTCTACAAATATAAATTAATTCTATTTTACTAAAAATTTTAGGTAGTGAATAGCCTTTTCTAGTTTGTATTATATATTCAAATGCTTTATTTAAGTTTTATTGAAAGGTATAATTTTGTATCATCTGATATTGGCAAATATGAAAATACTCGACTAAGTCTATCATATATCAAATTAATGTTTACAATATATAAATAGTAGCTTAAAAATCAATATAAAATGATGATAAAATCTAATTTGACAGTTGAGTTTTTGAATGACTCTTTTTGGAAATCTGGGTAATTTCTCTCATTAACAAATTCATTTAAAATAAAACTTAAGAAAAGGGTCATATAGTTCATTCACTTATTTGACTGATGTCTGGTGTCACCTGAAATTTATTATCAGTCAGTTAGGTACTGGGTGTTATACAACAGTGAGAGTCCCCTTCCTTTCTGCTCACCTCAAATTGTAGTTGTTGCTGTAAATTTAGAATACAAAAAGTGTATTTATCTATCATAGTTACTTAGTACTAAGAGTATATGTCAATCATGCTTTTTTAGTAGGGGACAAACCAAAAACATTACTGTAATAAAGAAGAAATCTTTCTTTTTAATTTTATTTATTTACAGAGGATTTCAGAAAAAATAATGAGAAGTTAGTCCAAGGCATATGCCTTTATTTGAGGTGACAAATTGTAGTTGAAGTGTGTCAGAAGATAGCTAGCTCTGGCTCTAACAGGCCAGTCTCTACCACCAATCCCCAAAACTACAATTAAGAGACCGACAGTAAGCTATTCCAGACTGTTATTGAAAGTACTGAGTTTTCTGAAAAAAAAAAAAAAGACAAATAAAAGTAGAACCACTATACGGCAAAGTTGTCCAATTGGGTAGTTACCTAAAAGAATCCAAAATACCATATTCATGTTTGTTGTAGAATTTTTCACAAGAACTAGATTACAGAGCCAGGATAGATGTCCATCAAAAGAGGAATGCATAAAGAAAATGTGGTTTGTATACACGAAGGAATTATTTCAGACGTGAAGAATGAAGCTGTGCTCTTTGCAGAAAAGTAGAGACAACTGGAGACAATCACAGTAAGTAAACGAAGCCAGTCTCGCACAAATATCACGTGCTTTCTTTCCTTCATGTGTCCTAGGCTTTATGCATACACATAAATTATACACATCTAGTTGACAGCAAAGTAGAAGTGAACTTGTCTAGGAGAACAAAGGGAGTTAATTCGAGGTAGGGTGGTTGAGGGGAGGGCAGTGGGGAGTACTTGCTCAAAGTACAGGACAGATGTTTTAAATAATAAAGATTCTTTCCAGGTTTAGTAGAGAATACACTGAAAAGAGATTTCAGGTCAAATAGCCTTTAGCACTGCCTGCCACTCAAACAGTGGGAGCTGGCACAGGAGATTCCACAGAATCTGCTGAACAAAGGAAATTCCTTACTTTTAGAGACAGCAGATGGGGGAATGTCTCTCAGCTTATGTATAGATGTAGTCTCAGAATTTAGAAGGAAAAAGTCTCTGAATTTTGCAGATTAGTGAAGATGCTAGATAGCTATAGGGTCACCACCTATAGATTGTGGAACAATTATTCCCATTGACTCACCCTACCTCGTGATTGCCTCACGCTAGAAGTTTAGCAATTCAGGGAAGGAAGAAGATAGGATAAGAAGTATTGATAATCCCCTTCAACAGGGCAGCATCTATAATATAGCAGCAGACTTGCCTGGGGGAAGAAAGGCTTTATGTGACCCATTATAATGAAAAACAAAAAAAGGAAAAATATTTCAGATATAAATGAGACAAATGTCTGCATAATTCAATAGCTCTGGTCACATAGTGGTCTGATTGATTATTATTTTAGTTCTGGGACTATTACTTGGGTCAAAAAGGCCCATATTCTTTGAAGGGACAAAAAGGCTTTCAGTGGGTAATCCCTTCTGTTCAAGAGTGCAGTCGATCCCTTATGGGTGATTACCCTCATATTCATGGTGGTCTCTTCTTCCAGGTTGGATCTTCCTGGAATCCAAAGTGACTGTGGTTTAGGGCAATGTCTTATCTCTGTATTTTCTTCAGCCTGAAAGGATGCAGCAGGCTAGGAATCAAGCTACTCCTTGAGTGATTAGCAGCATATCAACCTCCAGGGTTAAGCAGAGAATTCAATGTAAAGGAGACAGGAACAAAATGAAGGCAAAGCTTTCATCTTTCTTTTCATTATAATTTTGGTCCAAGTGAGTCAATTCTAATTTTTCATAAAAGCATTTTCCAATTACCTGTTTCAAATGAAAACAAACCTTCATCCTACAGCAAGAGTAAACACTATACATAGCTACTGCAGAAGTGGAAGAACCTACAAAAACATTGCTCAATTTATTTATTGAATAAGATGCAGAAGCAAAAATGTAACTTGACTAAATGTTAGTTGTTTGAATCAATTATAGTGGCTGGAGAGATGGCTCATTGATGAGCACTTTCTAGATGACCATGAAGACCAGCATCCACATGACAAGCTCGTGCTAGTGCCAGAACTGTGGGCATGGAGAGAGGAAGTTTGTGAGGGATTTGTTGAAATCCAGGTTTATCAGAAAACTCAAGCTGTAGGGTCTGGAGAGACAGTGCCTCAAAGGAATAATTGGAAGTGTGATGAATGAGGGTACCTCCATGACTGTGCACAGGACTGCGGATTCACACACACATATACGTACACTACAAACCTATATACACTATGCTCAGCTCACATGCTCAAACTTAGAAAAAAAAGTTAAAGTGTGATTTATGGAATAGAGTTAAAAGCCATCGTAGTTCAATTATTTCCACAAAAATGTTAAATTGACAAAAAGAAAATCAACCTCCATTTACCTGATTTGTTGTGCTAAACAAATATTTTATTTTCTGGAGAAGGTTAACGCATTGATATCCACAAACAGACCTGAATGTATGTGAAATGTATTGAAAGATCTGATAAAGCAAGTAGGCAAGAAAGTCAGAAGGGTTATGCAGAACATATGTAAATGATCAGGAAAATACATTAAACTCCAGATGGAATCTGCATTCAGATTTCTTCTCAAGTGGCTCCTCTTTAAAGGAAACTAAACTTGTAATCATGGGTACAGAATTGCAATTTTAGTTTATGCCAGAAAGATAATACTTGTTGCCAATCAGAAATCGCATCGGCAAAGGGCCCAAGCCTTGTGTGTCAGGTGCTTTGCAAATGAATGCAAATTTATTTGTTTCAAGTTAAAAGATATGTTAGGAAATGTAGGTGCATGTTTTGAAAATGATTCATTCTTTTAACCACAGGCCGAGATAGATTCAAATTCAGTTGTCCCATGTATTTATTATTATCTAGGAGGATGGAATTAATTTACATTTAGTAAAGGCAGTGAATAGTTAGCTTAAAACATTTGTAAAATATAACTGATTATAATGAATAAATGTGTTTGCTTTGGGATTCAAGTTTCATAGCTTTTAGTTCTTTGAATTTTCTGTATTTAAAGAAGGTCCAAAAGGAACCTAATGAACAAATATATCAAAGAAAATTAAGTTACAGCCAAACAATTGAGCATGCACTTTGGACCCAGAACCAGAAGGCAGTTGCTGTCTCTCTTAGTTCAGTGCTAGCCTGGTGTACTGGATAGTGAGACCTACTTCAACTAAATTTTGGAAATATTTTTATCTAAAGAAATATGCTTTAATATGAAAATTAATACAAAATTATAAGTTCTAGATTATAGATGTAATGTGTATTTTCTAAGAAAAGGAATCAATAGTATACATTGAAAATTAGACAAACTTCACTAACATTGAACTTTCAAGAAAGAGAGCATTTGGTTACTGTGTCTCTAGACTACTTTTAACCCTGCGTTGCCTGCAAACATATAACTCATGTTTACAAATAAGAATTTCAAAATATTATTTTCTATAGAAATAACAAAAAAACAGCTATAATGTGATTGTATGGTTGATTGGTATTGGAGTTTTTACAAGACTTCTTTGCTGTATCCTCAACAGGTCGGTAGAATGAATGGAAGTAGATGATGTACCCAGGCACTCATCTTGCTTGCTTTATGTTGTTTTATTTCTTGAGAAAGGGTTCACTGTGTAGCCAAGGCAGACCTGAGAATTTGTGATCTTCCTGCCTCAGAATCCCAAGTTGTCATCATGCTGGTTGTCAACTGAGTTCATTCTTCAAGCAAAGTTTGAACTTGAACTTCAAAACCCAGATCTGGTGTTTGCTTTAGGTCACACCAAGTCCTCTCCTGAATCACACTGATATTTATAGTTACACACATTCCTGAAATTTTACACACTGTAGACTGCTTACTGCAAGGCATGCTTACAAAGTCCTTTGTTTTTTGCAGTTTTGACCGAAGTCCCAGGGATAGTCCTGAAGGGGACAGCTCTCATCAAAGCTTGGTTACATGCAGGTGCTTTTACTTTTTAGTGAGGCCATTTCATATATGCCTTCTGGTGGAAGAAGGCAAACTCATAGCTTATTTCCTTCTTCACCACCACACTAAAATTCTTTGTTTTAAGCTTAACCCATGAGGAAAGATACTAGAATAAAGAGACATTCAGGTGCTGGAGAGATGGCTCAGTGAGTAAAGCACTCAACTGCCATTTCAGAAGTCCAGAGCGCACATTATAGCCTTCTGACTGCTCACAAGCACCTCCAACCTCCGTTCCAGGGGATCTGATTCCCTCTTCTCATCTCCATACACACCTATATCATGTGTGTACATTACAAGCACATAACATACCCACACGTAAATAACAAAATGAATCTTAAAAAAGAGATTCAGATTGTAGTATGATATATGTGTATGCATATATGTATACATGTTTGTGAATGTATATGTATGTGCATGTTAGCACATATAAACACACATGCATACACACACACTCACAAGCACATGCACGTATGGAGCCTACATTTCCATATATGGTTAATGCATTTGTAATTGAAACTTGAATAAAATTTGTTATATATTACTATTCATTTATAATATTGATGATAGACTTAATTTCTCTATTTGTAGTAATGTTTTGAATTTATCTAAGAGTTGGCACTATTATTTTTGTGGGGAGGAAATAAAGATCATTGTTTTCTCTGTAAATAACCACTGAGAATAATTCACAGCACCTTAGTCCTTTACAGGGGACCTAATTTTGTGGGAAGATAATCCACATCTATAAACTTGAATATTCATTAATAACACAGAGATGTATGCAAAATCACTTTGGCAGATGGGGCAGGAGGATGTGAGTGGCGATTTGAAAAATTGGCGACAGCAAGGTAGTCTTGTCCATTTATATTTTTCATTTCCCTCTTTGTCAAGCAAAAGGATAATAAAACAAGTGCATTTTCAACCAAAAACAAAAAGGGAAATAGACGAGTGTTTTTCACGTTGTAAAATGCTTCTTCTTTATAAATCAAATCTGATAAATTTCCATTCGTGGAAATCCTCATAGGTTTCTAGGAAAAGAGTTAGAGATATCTATAATTGAATATAGAAAATCTCTTTTTAAATCAGCATATACCAATACTTTTTATTATGAGGTTTCAGTAATTTTTAGTTTTAGAAACCGTTATTATCTTTCCATTTGAAAAATTCTAACTACATGGAACATTTCAAAATTCAGAATGATGGCAATTTGCTCCATATGAACAAATCTGCTTGTGTGTGTCCCTGTGCGCGTGCACACGTGCGCGTGCATGTGTGTGTGTGTGTTCCCTGAAAAAGTCATTAGAGTACTTCTCTAATGAAGATTGCATCAATATTCAGGCGTACTACCTGCTCCTAGCAAGAACAAATAGGGGTACTTAGAAGGGAGTTTGGTACACAGTGATGTTAAATCAGAGTAAGACAAACTGATGAGGAGCGGAGTTACATAATTAGGTGTGTTCAAACTCCCTGGCTAGCTGCTTAACAAGGTTCCCTTTCCTCGGTGGGATTAGCAAATTAATTGGACGGAGAAAAAAAATCCGCATTTAGCAACAACAAACACCGTGAGTGGCGTGCAAACCTGCTACCTTCTGACACCTGCCTTGGCTTCCATTCCCCCTTTCCAGATGCTGCTGTCTCTGCTCCACTTCCGCTCAAGCCTTCCCTGTCCTGGGATGTTCTCCTTTACCCTCTGTTGACTTTCCTGTTGAACTTTTCCCTGGGAGTCATCATGCGCATTGTTTTCTGTCTCCAACTCTACTTCCCTCCCACTTATTAATTAAACAAGTAATTACTGAGCACCTGGTAGGCCTCCGGCAGTCGCTTTCAAGGTGCTGAGGCTTTAGCTGTTAATAAGACAGCTTGCTCCACTAGCCCAGTGATCCAACCGCCACTAGTCTGCTCATGGTTCCAAAGTCTCTTTCAGAGCTGCGAGAGACCTGGGCCGACTTCATTTATCCTCACAGCTCTCCCACAAGGTACTGTTATCCTGAGCATGTCATTAAACAGCACTGCTACGGGCTCTCCCCTGGACGTGCCAGGTAGAGCAGTGCGGGCTCTTTGGGGTTCTCAGGGATTTGCTTCGAATTTGCTCAGTTTCAGGTTTGGGAACTGATCCTCCTGTCCTTGCTCTCCCCGCGGTGACAAGCCTGACTTGCAGGGAACCAGGTAAATTTGCTGCTCTGACTCTAGCTCATTGTACCAGTCAGTGTCTTAGGACTCCCTGCGCCATCACAGCCTCTGCAGCGCCTGGCTTTAGGTTTGGGCCCAGGTGACTTTCTGTTTCCCTCCAGCACATTTGGAACTAGGCAGTGATTTTTTAATGAGCACTTCACCAAGTATTTATGGAGTCTCTGCTCTAGGCTCACAATCATTTTAGGTGTTGGAGATGTAGTGGGAAAGATAAACAAGTCTTATTTTCTGGCATATATATTGGAAAGAGGATTTAAAGCTGGACCCTTTTGTGCCTGGTTGCTCCAGGTGAAGGTTTTATTAGTCAGTCAAAAAACAAGGTGCCTGGATGGTACCTGTCATGGTAATAAAAATGAACTAACATTGATTCTATGTTTACTGAGCCTAGTCACCTTGCTTAGGCATTTACATCAATCAATTTAATCTTCTCACAGCCCCATGTGGTAGATACTATTGTCATTCAATTGATGAGAGGATTAATTGATGAGTGGCTTGGGCCATGCAGAAAGTAAGAAGGAAGGGTACAGTTCATCATTCCTTCTGAGATGAGATGCTTACACTTTGCTTGGTAAATGTGATTAAAAGCAAAAGGAAAGGAGGTCTTTGATGTATAAAGAAATGGTGTAAATGATTTTCCTTATACAGGATGAGGGGGAGATAAACTTGTCTTCCTGGTGGTACTCTGTGAAAATGACAGGATCTCAGAAGGAAAGTATCCTAAGAAGACTGGACTCTGACAGCATGATTTAAACTCTCATTTGTCACTCATGATTTGGGGACAGAGAGCACAGTCAGATGTCACTGATCCTCATTCTCTCCTATTCTGTGGTCTCCAGTGGCAAACAATAAATACAAGATCTAAGAACAAGGGGAGGTGTCTGGTGATGACAAAATTTCATACTTAGAAGGTAATAGTGACTCCACCAAAAGGTACTGACTAGGCAAGTAAGTTTAGCAAGACAGAAGCATGTGTAACACTATCCATCACCAACAAATGCACCATGTCAGAAGTCAGAAGGATATTTTCCTTGCCAGCAGTCTCATGACAAATAAGAAATAGTTACAATAACAATCACTCACAAAATCTTTGAAATGAACCTAGCCAATGATATGAAAGAGCTCTACAATGAAAATCATAAAACAAAACCAACCAACCAACTAACCAACCAACCGACCAAACAAACAAACAAACAAACAAACAAAAGTAAAACATAAACCAAACACTAGCAAGTAGAAACAAATCCTTTGTTTCACAAATTGTGAAAATTCACATTGTTAAAATGGCCATTTTATCGAAGAGAAGTACATAGTCAAAGCAGTACACCAGCTGAATCCTTTACAGCACTACAAAATATTCTCAGATTCATGTGGAATCCTATGAAGACCCTGAATGTCAGCAAGAAGTGATGGGAGATTGAATTTCAACAAACAGAACACTGACACTGGAACGAAATCTCATACTCTGTAAGAAATCTCAACTGATACTGGATAAAAGACCCAGTGCTCAGCTAGTGTTAGAAGAAAAAGATACGGAAAACATTAAGAAAATAGCAAATGAGTCCCTGACTATGTATCCAATGGCTCAGTAAGTAAAAGCAAAAGCTGAAAAATGGGATTATATGCAATTAGAAAGCTTTCACATAGCCTAGGCGGTATTGAACAGAGTGAGGAGATGGCCTACAGAATGGGAGACATTTATGGTAGCTATTCATCTGGTAGAAGATTAACTTTCAATGTACACAATGAAAACTAACTAAAACTAAGGACGAAAGAGGAGATACCCCAGACAATAATCTGGCTTAAAATGAATTGGGTTAAATAAATTGGGAAAAATATTGGCTAAAACACTGAACAGATATTTCTCAAGGAAATACATATGGTCAGTAAATGCATAGAAAAGGATGGAAATATTTATCTAGTAGGAAATGCAAATCAAAACTACACAGACATTCCATTTCACGTTAGTCAGAATAGCTATTATAAAAGAAAGTCGGTAAGCATATGGAGATAAAGGACTTATACCCTGTGATTAGGAACATAAACTAGCAGAGCTGCTATCGAAATTAGTACAGAGATTCTTCAAAAACCTAGAAATCATGCACTCAGGTGGCCCAGCTACATCACTCCTGGCTATATAACTGAAGGTAATAAAGTCATCACACAAAGAAATATCTACATACTCACACATGTTGCAGCAATATTCAACATTGCCAAGATATGGAAACAATGCAGGTTCCTATCAAATGGCTGAAAGGGAAAATAAAAAGTGTTACATGTCCACAATGGAGAGTTATTCAGCCAGAAAGAACAAAACTGTGTCAGTTGTAAGAGAATGGATCTACCCAGAGATCTTCATATTAAACAAAACAAGCCAGCTAGGGAAAGAAATGTACACGTTGTCTCTCATCGGGAGAGACAAACAAGCAAAAATAAAATCAGCAAATGAACGTAGATGACCAGAAAGTGAAAATGGAAGACAGGCTGCTGCTGTGGCAGGGGAAGGCATGGGAGTGGGAAGAGAAGGAGCGCGAGGATAGTTGGGAGGCTGTTTGCACTTAAAACACAATATGTGAAATTGGAGTCATTGCTTACTTCTGTAATACTAGCACTGGGAGGCTGAGGCAAGAGGGCAAGCATGAGGCTAGCCCGGGTCTGCCTAGGCTAAGAATGATGGGCACTATCTCCCACAATGTATGAATGTTCAGAAATGTCAAGAAGTGCACCTAATATGAAGTAATATTTATAAAAATTTCAGAAAATAAGAACAATATATGTTTCTGACTTCACTAATCAAAACTATGTTCGATCTCAGTCCTTAAGAGGAGAAGGCCCAGTAATGTCTGCCCTTACATGTGGATACACGTAACTTCAGAGGCTGATGGTGCACATCCTACGTTGCTAAGATATGCACAGGATATACAGCACCGAATACAAATGTCTAAGTTAATGACTGCCAGTTGAGTGGGCAACAGTGATTTTCAATAAATGAATCCAATTCTAGTATTTATAAGTTTGTATTACATGACTGTAGGGTGCCTTGCGATGGGGTATCAGGGAGGACTCCTTAAAATTAGGAATTAACAAATCCCCTTGAGATGCGGTATTCAAAAGAATACAACTTACTCTACATTACATTATGGGAGAAGAGGCTCTGAACACAGAGATCAGCAGAAGACAAGAGAAAAGAAAACAAAAGTAGGTGTTGAGCACAGTAAGTGTGGGGGACCCTGGTGCTCAATGAGTTGGAGTAGAAGATTGAGGTAGGGGCCAGGGGCTAATGAACCTCATGTATCACATTAAAGATCTGTTGTTTAGTCTCTCTGAAACTGGGAAACACAGATGTCATGGAATGAGTACAAGAGATACCTATACCTATACCTATACAGAGCCATATACATAGACATAGACATAGACATAGACATAGACATATACAGAGACATATACAGAGACATATACAGAGACATATACAGAGACATATACATATACAGAGCCATATACATATACAGAGCCATATACATATACAGAGCCATATACATATACAGAGCCATATACATATACAGAGACATATACATATACAGAGACATATACATATACAGAGACATATACATATACAGAGACATATACATATACAGAGCCATATACAGAGACATATATATATATATATACGGAGACATATACATATACAGAGTCATGTACATATACATATACATAAATATACATATACATATAGGCATAGTCATATACATATACATGTAGACATAGGCATAGGCACAGACAGACATATACATACCTATACATCATATACATATCCATCATATACTTACATACATATATAATACATATATTTTTTTCCAAGCTCATCAGGGTGGAGAGTGAGAATGAGGAGTCCAGTTGGGAGTCTGTGGCTACAGGGATGGAAATAGATGCAGACCATACATTGGAATGTGCTAGTGAAAAGGGAACCAGCCCACTGGGTATTTGTTTTAGACTCATAGTTGATAGGACCAGGGGAAGCTTAGTGCAGATGCAATGCAGAAGAGAACAGACATGTGATATGAGCAGCTAGGGTAGGAGGTAACTTTCCACTTATGCGAATGAGAAACAGATTTGGGAGCAAACTGAAGAGTTCAGACCTGCACACACTAAACTTAAGGATATGTGTAAAAATCTAAGACTCATGCTGTGGTCTAAGCAGTTATCATCTGTCAAGTTAAAACCTATAGAAAAGGGACAATGAGAGGGAAAGAAAAAGAAAACAAGAGGAACGGAAGAGGGATGGAAACAGGGAGAAAGGTGAGCAATGAAACACAGGTGGTATGAAAGAGTGAGGGAGCACTACTTGGGAGGATGGGGATGAGCAGGAGCACACAAAGGGCATGGCGGAGCACAGTGGAGAAAGAGGATGCGTGAGAACAAAGAATACTGACATGTGTGTGTAAAAGCTCATCATCTGTATTCCAGTTTAAAGACTAATACAAAGTCTATGTTTATTTATAGCACAACCCCTTTGTTCTCTGTCTACACCAAGGGAAATTGAAAGCGAAGCTCCTACCTGCTTCACTCTATCTTGAGGTATCGATGTAAGCCACAGGAATAAACAAGAGTCAAATCACAAACCTTCTGTAGAGTTCCATACAAGCAGATCTGTGGAATAATGGAAATATTCACGAGAAGACCATTCACGATGTCCTTGCTCTGCCCACTAGTCCAAGATAGATTTTTAAACCTAAACTGTCAAGTAAGAATAATTTACAGTATGGAGGAAGAAATGAAATTGTTCATTCTGATTTGCCTCACCATCAAAGTAACAAAAATATGAGGTCCATCACATTAAACTTCTCAAATCCATATTCAGAGTCTAGAGTACTTGGAGAGTTTTACTTGAATAGTGAAGCCACAAAGTAATTTCCTCTGTACTGTGTAGAGACAATAGTCGAGTTCTATGAGGATCATCTCCCTGTTGATAGACAGTTTTGTTTTTGTATACCTACAGTCGAAGGTTTCCTTTTGATTTGGTTGTCAGGTTTCCTGTGCCTCTCTGTGTTTTCTCTCTCCCTTCTATCCCCTAGATCTTAGACTGTATGCTGTGATCAAATGAGAGTCCTGATATCCTGTTTCTCACTCTCCCACAGCATTTCCAGATCCTCATCAAAATGTGGTATTTTCTTCCCAAGGCACTGCCATATTTTCTCTCCCATCATGACACCTAATTTGAAGGTGGCAGACTGCAAGATGCACTGTTCTGTGACAAATTTGTAAGCCATGAATTGATCTCTGCTCCACACGCAGCACTGTGCAAGTGTGGTGTCTTACAACACACCGTAAATCACTTCCTACTTCTTTTCTGGTAGAATTTCTGAGCGCTGAATGGCAATGTGGAAATGGATGTGGGTCAGTTCCCCACTGTCATCCGTAGCTGCTGGTAATTTATGGGTAGGGAATAATGCTTGTGAGTTATAATGTCTTTTGTTTGCTTGAGCTGTCCTGTGTTGAGGACTACCTTACATCATAACATTTGAGTGTTTACTACCATATAGTACAAGAACAACAACAAAAATACCCAACTTGCTATTACACTCATGAGCTATAAAATTTACCCAATAAAAAAGCTATTTCTTCCTTTGGCTTGATGCCCTGAGGCAGAAGTGAAGGGATGCCACAGTGCACCAGCTCTCGGAAGCCTGGTTCAGCTGAGTCAAATTCTTCATTTCATGCTCATTAAGAGAACTGAGAGAGACTTCACCCCAGGAAGCCTTCAATAATAAAACAGCCTTGTCCATATTTTGGTCCCCCAAATATAAATTTTGAAAAAGTAACAGGAAAGTTTTAGCAACTGTGCTGTAGGCGTTAAAAAAAAAGAATGAAAGAAAGAAGGAAGGAAGGAAAGGAAGAAAGAAAGAAAGAAAAAAAAGAAAGAAAGGAGAAAGAAAGAAAGGAAGGAAGAAAGAGAAGAAGAAAAATGCTTTTTTTTTTGACAGACTTTCTTGAATATTAAGCTGGTCTCCAAAATCACTGTGTAGCTAAAGAGGTCCTGAACTCCTTATCTTTTTGCCTCAACCTCCCGAGGGCTGGGATCAGTAACACCAGTCTCCATTGTAAAGATTCCCTTTTTAAAAGGATAAACAAAACACACTACAGGGCTCTAAAAAACAACTTACTGTCTGAGTAACATCTTGTGCAGCCTTATTTTTCATTATATTGACTTCGTTCACTCTTTAAAAATAGAAGTAGTGTTAAGCATACTAAGACTATGGCTAGAAATTATTAATTGAGGAGCTATATTTTCCCAAGTTTGCTAGCTATATCCTGATGTTAAGTAAAGTACTTTTGTACTCTTCACCTTCATGGACAGTAACACATCACTGTCAATGACTTAAGACACAAACATTCAACTGGTACAGTCAACTCAGAGATGATGGGTGATACTAACAAGGTCATCATTGATGAATGTAAAGAACAGTGGCATTCTATGGGACAGTGGGAGCCATTTTCCCTTTCACCTGCATAATTGTACTCTCTTGCAAAACACAGCCATGGATGCATGTTGAATTCAGTATATCTGGAACATGTGTGTGTGTGTGTGTGTGTGTATGTGTGTGTGTGTGTGTGTATGTGTGTGTATGTGTGTGTATGTATGTGTATATATCTATATCTATCTATCTATGAACATGTTGGGCGATATTCATTGGCTTATACATTTGTTCCTCTATTGAGGTAAGTTCTTAGTGAACAGCTGAGATAGACAGTACGCTGGGAGAAATTCATCATTCTTTAGAATCTACCAGAGGTGGTCTTCCACAGTGCATTCTTGATTTTGAAAGCCCATAAATGAACATTTAAGGAAACAGAAATGAAAAACTGAGTAAGGGAAACACATAGCTTAGGGACTCAAACATATTTTTCCAGTTTTGTACAACTTAATCTATTCAAAAGAGAAATCATGTAAAGTGTTGACTACATTTTAAAATGTATATTATATATGTATCAATATGTACAACTCATTTTTACAATCCGTATGCTGAGACTTGTTGATGTCAAATAGGCTTGCAACTGGAATAACAAGAGAATCTGCTCAAGTATGAGTGGATCTTATGCACACAGTGCTGTGGTACCTCCACCTTGGAAAATACTTCTTCAGAAGTATCTAAGTACCCTAAGTAGCGCAGTTATCTAAAATAAATGATGGATTCCGTATAGGTTTTTTTTTTTAAAGGAAAAGCTAATATTGCTTTTTTTTTGGAATAAGTAATCATGAGCAGTCAGTATATTTATTCTCAATTTCTGATTATGGTGATTTCAAGGAATACACTGGTAAGGTATGTATTCTAACTCTGATATTGAAATTCTCAACAGTCGTGCTGTCATAATTCCAATGGCAATAATAGAAAGGCAAGGGACATAAATGGACTGTTTCTTCCAGTCTTTAGCTTACTGCAACATCATCTGGGTTATCTGGTTTCCCAATCCATGTAATGGGAAACTGTAGGCCTGTAAGAGGAAATGAGTAAGCTCATATTGTCTCTCTGCATATAAATCTGTTGACTGCATGCACTGTAATTCTCTTTAAATTAATTCAGTTAATGTAGCTTCTGAAGCGAACATACTATAAAATGACGGGGTTTGTCGGCTTCCTGTTTTTTTTTTTTCTTTTTTCTTTCTAGGTCAACGCGGGACATTTCTTACTTTGGAATTTCTGCATTCCAAAGCTTCAACTTGGTGACTTTCATAAAGTTTTTTATATGTTTCTCTTCCCTCCTAACATAAAGGCCTGTTATCATGAGAACCATGATGCAGAGAAGACTTTTTAAAATCAAGTTTGTGTATTTATAGGAAAATACAGAGGACTAGACAGGTGGCATCTATCTACAGATAGAGCAAGTTGCTCGAGGGCCCTGCAGTGGATATTTCCAGAGTAGAGCTTAGAGCTCCACACTCTGGGTCACCGCCAATGTTCCATAGTGACAATGTCATGGAACAACATGGCATCTGTGTAATTGTATTCTCTCTTGGTTTCCAGAATGAGGGTTCTGGCTTCAGGGACAGTCCTTTAACTTGGGTGTGTAGCCTTGAAAGGTTGAGAAGAGAGGAGGCTGCAAAAGGCGAGCTGTATGTCCACATTGTGCCAAAAAGATGGAGCTGTCTCGGATCAAGAATGTGATCCCACCAGAAAGGCCATAAAAGGCAGCAGTTTTTAAAAGCAAAATATCATGAAATAATCTACAAGTTCCAACTTAATTTCAATGAGTATAGGTTATGAAGAAATCCTAGAGTCAGTTATAAAAATGCCTTATAACTTTCTAGAAGGCAACTGTGAGTCACTGGAGAGTAGGAAAAATTAACCAAAGATCCAGACATATCTAATTCCCAACTATACTTTTTTCTTGACTGGAAAATCTGAAAATGTAATGAACATGATATACTTAAATTTCAACACGAAATTTGATAAACACATTTAATATACTCTGGGTAAGAGAATGAAATATGGATTAGCTGGACACTTAGAGTTCTTGACTTGTGGAAGGATTAAATTTCTGGACTGCCTACTGCTGATTGTTTATTGTATGGACAAAGACTAGCTAAGGTAAGAGGATGTCCAAAGTCCTGTTGTGTTTATTCTTTTATGCCATGATGCACAAAGAGTTAGGCAATCTGTTTTCTTGAACTGTTAGCACTGCAGACAGTCTAGAGCAAACAGCCATTGAGCTGGAGCACAGCTGAGCTCATGGTAAATTTCTCCACCATGAGAAGTTCATACAGTTTGGAAATTCAAGGAACATGGAAAATGCCAAGTTAAAATATCCCTCCTTCACTTGACTATGGTGTCTTTTAAAAATGATTTCTTAGCATATCTAGTCTTCAGGAAGAAGAAAATAAAACTTTTAAAATGGAGGATTTAATGTCAAACTGGATCCACACTTTATGCAACTCCTACGCATATTCATTCACTTGTAAAACTGACATATTTACGATGGCTCCATTAAATAAAATGAGAAATACAGTCAGTCAGCTCAGTAGTGTTAGACACACGTGAAACAAAGTGGAAAGGAAATAAAGGACAGAGAAAAGAAGAAAGTAGGAAGGAGAAAAAAGAGGAAGGAAGGAAAATTAATGGAAAATGATCCAGGTCCTTTATAGTAAACTCTTTTTAATGAATAATCATGTTTAATATCAAATGCTACCACAGTTTAAATATAAGTTCTAGCATGATTTTGAGAAAAAGTAAATAATATTCAATAAAATTATAAAACAGATGATATATGTAGTAGTTTGAATAATAAAGGCCTGCATAGACCTGTAGGGAGTGGCACTATTAGGAGGTGTAGTCTTGTTGGAGTTGGAGTGGCTTAGTTGGAGCAAATGCATTACTCAAGGGGCGGACTTTGAGGTTTCAGATGGTCAAGCTATGCCCATGTGGCTTACTCTCTCTTCCTGCTGCCTGTGGATACAGATGTAGAAATTTCATCTACCTCTCCACAGCTATGTCTGGCTGAATGCTACTATGCTTCCCTCCATGGTGATAATGGAAACCTCCGAACTATAAGTCAGTTCCAACTAAATGTTCCTTTATATGAGTTTGTCATGATCATGGTGTCTCTTCACACCAATTAAAGTCCCAACTAAGACAATGTATAAAAGTTGCAGTAGATAGAATTCTGACATATATTGAAAAAAAAAAACTCCTATTGGTAAACTGTAATTGAATGGAACACTTCCATATTCTTTCTAAGTTAAAGATGACTCTTTTCCCTGCTTGTGGGACCCCTTTCCACTTAGTGGGTGGCTTCGTGCACCCTTAGTGTGAAATATTTGCCTGGTCTTATTGGAAAGCTCTATGTCATGTTTGCTTGATATTCCTGGAATGCCTGCTCTTTTGGGATGGAGAACAGAGGAGGAGGGGAGGGGGGGAGGCTGGGAGGGTCTAGGAGGAGAGGAGGAAGGGAAAACTGTGGTTGGGATGTATGTGAGAGAGAATAAAAAACAAAACAAAACAAAACAAAGAAAAAACAAAGAAGTAGGGACTAGTTTACAACTCTTGCCACCAAGCTTTATGACCTAAATTCAGTCCCAGAACTCATGTTGTGGAAGGGAAAACAGAGTCCTGAGCCTTCTCGCCTGTGACCAAAGCATGTACTCCCCAATAGACAAATAAATGGAAAAACGAATGTGAGAATCTAAGGGCAGAGTGTGAGTTTTCCAATTGGTTTTACAAATTAGTTGAGGCGATAACAGAGAAACAATGTTCCAAAGCCATACATCATATGTAGCAAAAGAGAACGCATGGATTTACCAATATTTCTGATTAATAAAGTCAGAGATGCTCAGGTTACCTCAAAGTTGACATTATGAGAAAGTCAATAATGAATGGTTGTTAGTATGCTTCTATAGTTGCTTCTTTGACTACAAAGTAAAAACATCTTTTGAGGAAACTGTCACTACATCTTTAAAGGAACCGGGAGATCTGCATCTATGTTGACAGAAAGAGCTATATAAATTTAAATAGAAAAGGAAATCTTTAAAATGCATGTCATTAAATTCTTAAGTTCGTTACTTTCATTGATAAGTCAAATCTTTGCTCCAGCTGCATTTCATTAATGAAATGATTACGGAAATTTACCTAAGTGTGAGAAAAGTTGGCCCTGACAATATTGGGCTAAGCACAGCTGTGGTATATTTAGCAAAGAGTTGCGCTGAACTGAAATCTGTCCCAGGCGAAGTAAGTGGTACACACAGATCTTGGCAGAAACACATGCTCTTTTGTTTGTGCTGTGTTTTATATACCTGTTTCTACTTTCAGACATTTTCAGAACTAAAAGCACTTTGTCTGAGAAAACTGTTGATGTGTTTACACTTTTAGGTAGAGTGTTACTCTCTACCTTGCCTGCAAGGCAGCCATCCTCTGTACAGTGATTTTCTCTGTGTAAGAGGGTTCAGGAAGAAACCTGGATACTGATAGAGCCCGAAAGAACTTCTGTTAGGCTAGTGTTCCACAGGGCTTAAAAGCAGAGAAAGGATATCTTGATGTCAAATTACCTTTTAGCGTTCATGATAGAAAAGAATACTAGAAAGAAAGAAATAACATTGTCTTTAGATTGAAGGATAGTGTCCATTCACGAATTTTTGAAAATGGTCCTTATACTTCATGTTTTTGCTCATATGAAGAACACACACACACACACACACACACACACACACACACATACACACACACTCACACATACATACACATATTGTCTGTGTGTGTTTGTGTGTCTGTGTCTGTACTTCAGCCATCCATGTATATGTGTTTCTCTGTGTGTGTATGCATGTGTGAATGTGTGTGTGTATGTGTGTGTGTGTGTGTGTGTCTGTGTGTGTGTGTGTGTGTATGTATGTCTCAAAAGGAAAGGAAGAGATCTACAGATAGAGGGAGAGAAGAAGGAATGGGAATATATGTGATACGGAATTACCAGGGGTAGCTGGGCTTGAACATCAGAACCATTGCACAAAAACCAGACACAGGATTACATGCTTTTGATCCCAGCACAGGAAAGCACAGACCCAGGACTCACTCAGCAAACTCTAGGCCAATGAGAAACCCTGTTGTTGTTGTTGTTGTTGTTGTTGTTGTTGTTGTCATTGTTGTTTAAAGCCAAGGTAGATGACAATCAAGAGATGACATCTAAGTTCTCTTTTCTATCCCTCTCACCCCCCACACAGCAACTATTTGGGAAAGATGGTGTGGGAGAGGAATGATTGAGAACAAAATATATTGACACATACAAAAAAGCCACCATGAAACCAACTACTTTTGTATATTAATATAAAATATTAATGGACGTTTTTACTATTATATGTGAGGAGACATTCAAGGAAATTATCCCTTTGCCTTTTCTTCTAGTGAGATATTTTAAGCACACACCGTAGAGTTTTGTAAATCTTCACAGAGTCTATCAAATCATAGCACTACTATATGTTAAGGTGTATCGCATTATTTAAAGTCATATGTAGACCATCTTGACCACACGGGAATAAACACTTTGTGGAAATATTTAGTTCATAATGTCTTGACCCTTTCTCTCCTGTATACTGACTCTGACTTAGACGTAGTCTGCACAAACATTAAAGATATTCTCAAGGCCCAGGTAAGCTGTCAATATCTGGCTCACCTCAATAATGTAAATTACTTTTCTCTGCATTGCACAAAGTAAGGAAACTGCAGATTTTTATTACTTCTCTTTCCAAAGGAGGTGGATCTAATTAACTTAAACATACCATGTTTACTCTCTAATAAGAGGAATACAATTTTATATTCATTGAAGTACATAAATTCACTTATTATTCATGACCCATTAAATCAGATAATATGTTCTACAGATGACAAAAACAAGATGAAGATCCCTTGGAACTTGTGGAACATGAAGCTTGTCACACAGGTGCTGGAATTTGAACTTCAGTCCCCGTGATTATGCAGCAAGCTCCGTTAACCACTGAGATTGACCAGAACCTGACCTTGACCAGATTCACTAGGCTCCTGCCTTCCAAGAGGAAACAATAAAAGACTTCCAAGTGTTCCCTCTCAGTCAAGCCAACCTTTTAAAACCCAAACTTATGCTTGGCTTTAATCTTAAATTATGAACATACTCTGTCATGTCCCTGAACCAGAGAACAACACATGTGTGCATGCATATGTGCATACTGATGTCATATGCTGAAAAGAGCAAACAGGTTAAAAGTGACCTTATACAACCAACATCTGCCAGAAATGTTGAAAATAGTATGAACATTGCTTCATGAAGGTGTGCTTGTAGTCAGTCATGCTTTGGGGTAGTTGTAGTAATTAATTAATCCCTTGTAAAATTCTATTAGAAGTTTCTGTAACATATCTCTTATTCCTTCTCCATGTACAGTTGAAGATGTGATCTGTTAGCTTCCAGCTATGGCTACCTGCTGGCTGCCCTGACATTACGGACTTCTCCGGTGGAACCATATGCCCAAATAAATTCTTTCTTCCTTAAGTTGCCTTTCCCTGTGCTATTTTATCATCCAACCAAAATGTTCCTAATACACCTCTCCAGTCTCTGGCTCTTACAATTTTTCTGTCTCCACTTCCCTGACTTCTGTAATGTTACTTTAGCCTTGAAGATAAAAGAGAGGGATAATAAAGATATATGTGTTAGGATTGACACTCAACCTGTGGACACTCAACCTCTGTGATTACAGTTAGTCGTGATTCTCTACAGTAACTTCTGTTCACTCTAAAAGAAGATTCTGTGGTAAAGGATGAGAGCTGCCATTTAGAAGGCAGCTGGATACTAGAGCTCTTCACTCCTTTGTGCTGATTCTGCGTTCTCCCACTTTGCTGACCTTTGTATGGGGTCTGAGAGTTTTTCTGGTGGAGTCTGCCAATAGAAGAGCATCTTCTTTTCATAGTTCTGTTCCCTTTCTTTCATCTCATTTCTGTCACTAAGACATGGAGCGCTATTCTGAGTGAAGGTGGGCACCATGCCTCTCTCCTGATTTTAAGGGAAATGCTTTCAGTTTTTTTTCTCTCAATGCCATACAACATTGGCTGTAAGATAGTCAAGGAGAGCTTATTTTTTGTTTTGAGTTGTGTTTCTTCTATTTCGAGATTCCTCAAGGCTTTTCTCATGAAGGGTGAACTTTGCACAAGTCTATTCCTATATCTATTGAGAAGATGATGAGACTGCTCCCCTCTAATCTATTTACATGCTGTATTACATGTATTGATTTATGCATGTTGAATTAAACTTGCATCTCTGAGATAAAGCCAACTTGGTCACGTTTTATAACTTTAATGTAGGCTTTAATTAAATCTGAAAATATTCTATTGAAGTTTTTCTGTTTTTTTTTTTTAAAAAGTCTGCGTTCATTAGGGAAATTGGTTCATAGTTTATATTCAAGATGCTGAAATCAATAGAATCTTTAGGAATGGGAGTTTTAGAGGAGATGAGAAAGACATATATTATATTTCAGTGATGCTAAAAGTAGATTTACAATGAATCTTTATTTCCTACCAGTTAACTCTTAGGTTGATATGGATCCTGCAAGCCTTAATTATTGCCAGACTTCTAGGACCGAATGACAGGATAACAGCCTGTTAAAATGCCTCTTCTTTATAATTTGAAGACTGGGCATGCCAGACAGTTTTTCCCATACAATGTTACTATGGCTTTCTATCCCGGAATGTAAGGTATTTGCTCTTCATAACAAAAGACAAAAATCAACATCTCATTAATTTTTAGACAGTGTCTAATCACCTTTCATGCCTAGTGCTTATTCTAGAATGGCTCAAATAAAATATATTATCATATACACTACACAATTTTCTTTTTGAGTTAGCAGTTTCCTAAAAGAAAATCAAAACGTTTTATAAAAATTTGACCCAAAGTTGTTCCTGTCCGAAAAGAACTTCAGAGACAATGGAGAAGAGACTGAAGAAAAGGAGATCCAGTGACAGGCTCAAAGTGGCATCCAGCTGAAAGGGAGGCCCCATGGCCTACCATTATTACTGAGGCCATGAAGCATTCACGAAAAGGGACCTAGCATGACTGCCCTCTGAAAGACCCAACAAGCAGCTGAAAGAGTTAGATGCAGATATGTGCACCCATTCAATAGACAGAAGCTGCTGACCCCTGTAGTGGAATTAGGAAAAAGCTGGAAGAAGCTGAGAAGGGTAACCCTGTAGGAGGACAGCAGTCTTTTTTTTCTTCCATTTTTATTAAATTGGGTATTTCTTATTTACATTTCAAATGTTATTCCCTTTCCCGGTTTCCAGGCCATTAGACACCTAACCTCTCCCCCTCCCCTTCTATATTGGTGTTCCTCTCCCCATCAACCCCCCATTACTGCCCCCCCAACAATCCTGTATACTGGGGGTCCAGCATTGGCAGGACCAAGGGCTTCCTCTTCCACTGGTGCCCCTACAAGGCTATTCACTGCTACATATGCATTTGGAGCCCAGGGTCAGTCCATGAATAGTCTTTGGGTAGTGGTTTAGTCCCTGGCAGCTCTGGTTGGTTAGAAGGCTTAATTAACCTGGATCCCAGAGATCTCTCAGACATTGGACCACCAACCAGACAGCACACACCACCAGCTGATATGAGGCCCTCAACACATAACAGCAGAGGGTTGCTAGGTCTGATGACCTAACCCTCAAGAGACTGGTAGCCCCAGGAAGTATAGAGGTCTGTTTGGGTGAGGGGTGGAGGGTGGGGACATCCTCATGTAGAAGACTGGGGCCCCACCAAGGAGGGGGGGTTATGGGAGGTATTGGTGTGGAACAGTCAGAGGGTGGACCAGGAGGAGGATAAAATCTGGAATGTAAAAAAAAATGATTAAATAAAATTCAAAAATTATTTAAATGCAGCAAGAAACAAACCATGTGAGAAATCATAAGACTATTTAATCAGACATTTGATACTTTTGTTTTCTGGAACACAAAGACCTCAACATGCTCAAGAGAAGGGGGTGTGAGTGTGAAGCTGATTTCTATTCTTTGTGTTGTAAACATAGCTCCATTCCCCAGGCTTGCCAAATCCCCTGGTTTCATTTTGAAATCTCATTTGTATGATAAAGTTTGAAAATTCCATCTATGTGTTTATATATAGTTTGCAATTAACTCAGAGGCATAGTTGCTTTAGACTGGCGAAATGTATTCCTCTAAAAAGCAGTCTATTTGTTGAAGCTGGGAAAATGATGGCTCTAACTCATGCTGCGCTATACAAAGGGGAATTGCTAAAAATAGTTGGCTATAAATGAAGTAGGAAATTTGTTGATTGGTTTGCTGGAATTTTTTTCTTCTTCTTCATGATTTTTTGTAAAAGAACAAGCAGACGAGAGTTCTGGCAATTTTCTTTTTTTCTTTTTGCTTTTTGTCCTTGCTCCCAGATTTAGAGCATTGATTGCATCTCTATTCTCGAGGTTCGTCTTTCAGAGGCAAGCAGCTATTCTCGCTTGGTCTACATCAGAAGGTGGTGGCTAATGGGGAGTATGTGTTACTGTTTCAGGGACAAGTCAGCTCAATTTGGTTAAGTGGGTCAGCAGATTGAAAGAAGACAGTGGTAATTACAAATCTTGAATTGATTGCCTCCTCCCCACCTGTGATGGAGTTTAAGATGCTCAAAGGAATCCCAAATGATTTCCCAATAAACCACAGGAAACACTTCTTCTCTGGATTCTCCCCAAACACTTCAAATAAAACTATTCACTTCTTTAATGGGACACAGTGCAATTCTTTGTCTGATTTTACACCAATGCCTTCCAGTTGTTTTTTTTTTTTCTAAAGATCCATTGAAACATGAATGGTAATGTTTACTTTTGGTGGTATACAGGCATTGCGCTTTTAGTAATTGCCCTTGCAGGGTCAACACACTGTTCTGTTTTCAAGGAAGAATCTAAATTTACAACTAAACTAAACAAGATCAGATGCACCCCTTGAGAACAGATCGGAATGCTAAATGTTTAACGTATGACATGTCACACGAACTGTAGACAGGTCACAACCTCAGGAGCTGGTCCAGTACGGCAACTCCAGGCGCATGCGATTGGACGTTTGAGAGCTTACTGATATTTTGTAGCAGCACATCTAGGAAACTGCAGGAATTAGGAGCAGTGGTGAAACCAATAGCATGTGAGAGGTAGGTTTGACTTTTTTTTTAGTTGGATATTTTATTTATTTACATTTCAAATGTTATCCCCTTTCCCTGTTTCTCATCCAGAAACCCCCTATCCCATCATTCCTCCCCTGCTTCTATAAGGGTGCTCCCCCACCCACCCAACCACTCCGCTCCCACATCTCTGCCCTGGCATTTCCCTATACTGGGGCATCGAGCCTTCATAAGACCAAGGGCTTCTCTTAACATTGATGCCTGACAAAGCCATCCTCTGCTACATATGCAGCTGGAGTCTTGGGCCACTCCATGTATGCTCTTTGGTTGGTGTTTTAGTCCTTGGAGCTTTGGGGGGGTCTGTTTGGTTGATATTGTTGTTCTTCCTATGGTGTTGCAAGCCCCTTCAGCTCCTTCAGTCCTTTCTCTAACTCCATTGGGGAACCCGTTCTCAGTTCAATGGTTGGCTGTGAGCATCCGCCTCCTGTGACTTTTAGCATCACGAATTCCATTGTTTGTTCTAGCTTCGTCCCCTAACTTCTGGAAAAACTGATAGAAGATATAAAAATGGGAAAATTGAGGACAAAAAATGATGGCATTTACTTATGGCTGCTTCTAAGTTTCAGAAAGAACAAAGCAAATAGAAAAATCAAGATGACCCCACCCAGAGACAGCTACTCCTGATTCCCTTCAGAACTCCAAAAGACTGACTTCGAGAAATGCCATATTACAGAAATTTCCCTTCATCCAGCAGCTTTCTATTTTTATGAACATTAATTTGGTTCATGCTTGTGTGTTTCTGGACACGAGAGTTTCCTCCATAAACCAGTTTTGCACCGCAACTTTCCAACAGAAGCTCCCACGGCACATCTAAAATTACAGTCCATTTTTCTTTTCTCAGAAATCATTCACGTTCAAAACTACAGGATCCAAATGTGAAACAATGTATAATTATAGATAATAATAAGATTAATTGATCAGGCAGTAATCACTTGAGAGCAGTTGATGATGTAGCAATGTGAGTAGCTTTCAATGGTGTTTATCAAAGCCCTACATTGTTAACCTAAAAGCATTCAGTGGGCAATCAAGAATCCAAGATCTGCACCAGTGGAAGGGGAAGCCCTGGGTCCTGCTAAGAATGAACCCCCAGAGAACGGGATGGTTGGGGGGGGGGGGGCAATGGGGGGAGGATGGGAAGGGAACACCCATTAAGAAAGGGGGGGGGAGGGATTAGGGGGATATTTGCCCGGAAACCGGGAAAGGGAATAACACTCGAAATGTAAATAAAAAATACTCAAGTTAATTAAAAAAAAAAAGAGAAAGAACACTGGAAAAAAATATATAATGAATGATATGAATAACAATAGGTAAACAGAAAAAAAAAAAAAGAATCCAAGATCTGCCTGAGCTACACAGCAAGGCTTTGTCTCAAAATTATTTAGTTGTTATTATTAATAATAAATATACAAACGTATTTATAATATTACTACTACATGTATAAATATAATAAATACTATTGATAACAAATATTAATAATAAATATCAATTTTTATCATTTTCAATTATGTGTATGCATATGTCTTTGCGTGGTGAGTACTGGTTTCTGGGGGAAGCTAGAGGCACCACATTTTCAAGAGCTGGAGTTGTGGGCAGTTGTATGCTGCCTAAGGTATGTTCTGGGAACTGAACTTGGGTGGAAGAGTAGTATGGACTCTGAAGTGCTGGGCCATATCTAGAACCCTCAATATTATTTTCCTACAATACATCATTGCTAACATAATAACCAGATAGGAAACATGTCTTAAGATATAATTACATATTTTCTTCCTTATTTGAACATGATTTCAATACAATAAAACGTATTTGTAGCTTTCCTTCAAGTTCTAGACTTTGAAAAGTCAAACAGGGTTTGTGAGGGGATAAAAATGGGACCTAGGGTATGAATTGCTCACACACTTATCCTAGAATAAGTTAAGTAGCAAGAGCATTGTTGCTGGATCCTAGGTCTAGAGGAATGACTTCATTCAAATTACATAGCAGTAGTCAGGGAAAGCAGGGAAGAAAATACAGGAAATGTCATCTGTGAATTTGAGCTGCTCGGGATGGATTTCCGTCTCCCTGACATACCCCATCCTGTGCGATTTGTACAATATTTCTGTGCCTTGGATTTCTGCAAGGAGTAAATACTGAAACACTCAACAAAGCCCAGGCAATGGAAAGTAGCTCCTGAATGGTTGCTGCCATTGGTACTGTTCATCCTGGTCAGGGGTTACCTACTATGTGCAGATGTGACCCTATGACTGCACAGTTTCACAGACCCCGGTGAAGGAACACTGGGGAAGAAGAGGAGGTGAGAGCCACGAGAGAGCTAAGACCAGAGACACCCTCTATCACCAGTTCCCTGATCCTTCCCATAACCCTCCCTGCTTCACACTGACTGTTCTCTGCAGCCTTTGCGTGTTGACGTCCCAGGTCCTGACTTTTCTAAAAGCAGAGAGTGGGAGGATAGGTTTATGTTTAGGTCTGGCTTAAACTCCAGAAAACATCCCGAGCAACCCCAGGTGTCATTTACCTTTCTCTTTTTTTTAATTCCTCTTTTTTTAAATTGCTCTTGTTTTGAAAAAGGGCATCTTATTAGCTTGAAACTTGCCAAGTCATCTAATGTGGACCATGAGAAAGCCCCTAGGATCTGCTTGTCTTTTTGCCTCTCAGTCTTACATTACAAATATGTACTATCCCTGTGTGTTTATATGGACGTTCTGAGTATGAAACTCGTGTCTTTGTGCTTGCAAGGGAAGGAATTTTCCCCTGGAGCATATCTCTTCAGCCTGTGTATTTCAGCTCTTATGGTGATGAGACACGTCACCAACAGTTTTTGAAGTCCAGAACATTTCCTAGAGCAGTAGAAAGCAAACCTTAGCTTGCTTCAGTGGGTTGATGTTGTAAGCACATGACAAAGGTGCTGGCAGCTACATGACATTTGGTGTCCACTTTCTTTATATGCAGGGAAAAAATGTACATAAAACTCCATTTTGTGGGGAGAAAGGGATAACGCAGAGGTTATGAGAGCACTGATGATTCTTCCAGAGCACATCCTGGGTTTGATTCCCAGTACCTACCTGGCAGCTCACAACCGTTTGTAATTCCACACCCAGGGCATTCTATATCCTCTCTGACTGCCACGGTCTAGTCATGAGAGCCCAACACTGCTCCATCTTGGGACCAGTCTCCATCTGCAAAGGAAAAAAAAATGCCTGAGAACTTGACCTGCAGATGAACCCAAGTTGTACCCGAGTACCAGGAAGGAGCCCATGACTTGTCCCTGGCCCATACCCCATAGTTTCTCCCTAACTACACCTTAGCAACAGCCAATCGAGATTGGTCTGATGTTCCAGATGTACTTGCAGACTGTCTGCGATTGCTCATGGTTTTGCTTCAGAGCACCCACCTGTTGGCTTACGTATGTTACAATGATCATTCAATTAGATGCTTGGCAGGCTGGAAATCCCCTTGCTTGCTCACTGTTTCCTTTAAAACCTTGTCCTGCTGAGGGCTTTGGCTTCACCCTCCAGTCCTGCTGTGTCAGGGTCGGCAGTGAGTTCAAGCTCAAGCTTGAATAAAACAGTCCTAGTGCAATAGCATCAGACTCAGCTCCTCGCTGGTCTTTTGGGGTTCACGGAGGGCACAATGGGCACACACGTGACACAAAGATGTACATGCAAGTAACACACTTACACAGATGTAAAACAAGTAAATACAAAACAAAGCCACCAGCTCCATTCGTGCGGTAGTGGTTATGGCATTTGCTGCAGTTTTAGGTCTAAGTTCAGCTCCCAGCGCCCATTTTGAGTTACTCCCTAGCTGCTCCCTAGCAACAGCCAATCAAGAGTAGCCTGATCGTTCCAGATGTACTTTCAGACCATTTGCGATGGTTTGGCTTCAGACCACCCACTTGTTGGCTTACTTTCTATCTTTTGGAAAATTCTTTAATCCTGAATATTTTCCAGTGTGTGTGTGTGTGTGTGTGTGTTAGACAGACAGACAGACAGACAGAGAGTTAGTACGGGTAACTATTTTTAGAGTAGTGTTTGGATTCTAGCTCTTGCTTCCATTACATTTCTGTGGCTATTACTTTCTCTCAATACTAAATTTCAGGCAAATGTTGAATTCATTCTTTTGCTTGATTTTTCCACCAGGAACAAGCAAACCAAAAACAACATAAACGAACAAAATTCACGGTGTGAAAACAGATTTTTTTTTTTATAAAGCAGCATAGGGTATCTATTTGAAGGCCTGTTGAAACAATGAAGAACAGAAACTAACCTTGTGAACACTGAGTGGCTTGGTGTTAGGTGAGACTGCTCTTCGGATAGGAGCCATGTCATCTCCTGTCTCTCGGTTTCCTTTCCCAAATAGTCTGTTTCCTGTTTCTCCTGATGTCAATTTATAAGAGAATAAATTGCTATTTTGTTCTTCTAGTTCTTGCTACCATATATTCAGAAGTTATGTTTTACCCCAAAGAACATAGTGAAGTATTTTCCTAAACAAACCCAGAAATTCCAGTGTTAACGTCTAAAATAATTATGCAAAACTCCTTTATCATTTGGAGGCACTACAGTAAAGTCTGATTAAGTGTTTAAGTGACAAAAATATTCTGCAACTAACCATTGCTGTTATAATTTTCGTCTGTACCCCAAACATCCAATTTGTCCCCATCCAGTTTATAGATTATTGCTAAATTAGGTTATTGCTAAATGCACTTATCTGCTTCTACAGGTCTGTCACCACTTCAAAGTTCAGTTCTTCAGATCAATTGGTTTGGAAGCATAACGGGAACTTACTTTTAATGAGAGATGACCTCCTCCACATCCCATGCAGTGGCACAGGATGCAGCTTTCATCCACCTGGAGAGGCTCATGCAGGTAAGAACTGAAGAACAGCATTTTATCATCAGTCTTGCTAATGAGCTTACCACTGGCTTCTCTCTGCTGTGACATTCTGCTACCCTTGATCTTTATGGGAAAGAATCCGTGCTGGAATTCAGTGCACGTCTCCAAATGGGTTTAATTGGAAAATTTCAGGGTAGAATGGAACGTTCAATTTTTAGCTTAATGATGATGCTAGGACCATAAACATGGCAGATTTCTGCACAGTTAGGGTAATTATGTGGGCAGAGATGAATGTGATTTTAGGTTTCCCAGCCTCTTCCTAATGAAATTACTGTGAATACTCACCTGAACAGGAAAGACTCCTTTCTTATATTCATACGTTTGTTTGTTTGTGCCTTTGACTTTAACCCAGGGTTTTTTCAGGAAACCATTAATTTTTATTAGTTTGATTCTTTTTTTTTATGAAAGGGAACATGTTGGTTGACAACCATTTGCTGAAAATGCTATCTTTTTCCATTTGGATGTCTTTTTCCATTGGATGGATTTGGCCTTTGTTCAAGTGTGTGGGTTCATTTCTGGTCTTCAATTCTATTCCATTGGTCTATCTGTCTGTCTCTGGTTTTATTTCTGTAATTGCTTTTGAGTTCTAGGGATAGCGATTCCCCAGAAGTCCTTTTTTTTTATTGTTGAGCATATCCTGGTTTTTGTTATTATGAATTTGCAAATTGTTCTGTCTATTTTATTTATATCCTTCAAATGTTGACCCCATTATGAATGGGTGGGGGAGGTATGATTTATTTGAGTTAATTTTATAGTCATTTATCGTAGTTCTTTCTTTTGGTCATTGTATATATTTTTGAATCTGTATCCAGGTTTTTTTTAAAATTAATTTATAGTATTCAAAACATGAAAAAAGATAGGTTTAATTAATTATTTTATTTATTTATATCCCAAAATGAAATATATTTTAGTCATGTTTTCTGGTCATTGTTACACAAAGAAAAAACATATAAGAAATATATTTGGTGTTATTTGAGGTATACTAGGAATGTGGAAAAAACAATAAAATACAGTAATAAAATGAAAACATGCTGATTTCAAACACGCTAATTGTTTCTTACCTAAAATAACGATGAACCAATTAATCTCTCATAAAAATCCATCCAATCATTGAAACATCTCCAGCCTGTGAAGAGATTTCTCTGATCCCTTTTATTCAATCAATAACTGGATGAGGTTGCAGCAGGAGAAAACCCTGGACATTAAAATAACTGTTTAGATTCAGTCACAATTTGACAATTTTACTTTATGAAATATAAAATAGCAGCCATTACAAGAATGCAAATGCAACAGAATTTTAAGATTAATAAAATAATCCAGGAAACTTGAATCATACAAACTTTTGTTATCACACTATTTTTATGGCATAACATCAGAACAACATAATTCTTTACTTCCTCTCCTTTCCTAGGCACCAACTATGTCTTTGTCTAATCTATTACAAATGTGGTATTCAAACTCAGCCAAGTGTAAGTATGCTGGATCAAGAACTATTAAATTCCCTGTTCTTTCTTTGCTTGCTTGAGTTAGGATCTCACCTTATAATCTTGGTTTGCTGAAAATTTCTATGTAGACCAGGTTGGTCTAGAACTCACAGAGATGTACCTGTCTCTGCCTTCTGACTAGGGGCATTACTGTTCTTTGCCATGTATCATGTACCATTATCTTGAATACATTTTTTTTGAAATTTTTATTGGATTTTTTTATTTATTTACATTTCAAATGTTACCCCATTCCCAGTTTCCCATCCATAAACCCCTTATCTCATCCCCCACCCACTTCTTCTATGAGGGTATTCCCCTGCCCTTCCACCCACACCTTCTCACCTCCCAGCCCTGACATTTCCCTAAACTTGGGGGTCAAGTCTTGGCAGGACCAAGGGCTTCTCCTCCCATAGGTGCCCTACAAGGTCATCTTCTGCTACATATGCAGTTGGAAACATAGGCCTGTCAATGTGTACACTTTGGATGGTGGTTTAGTCCCTGAGAGCTCTGGTTGGTTGATATTGTTTTTCTTATGGTATTGTAAACCCCTTCAGCCCCTTCAATCCTTTCACTAATTCCTCCAATGGGGACCCTGTTCTCAGTTCAATGGTTGGCTGCTAGGGAACTCCCCTGTATTTGTCATGCTTTGGCAGAGCCTCTCAGAAGACAGCAGTATCAGGCTCCTGTCATTATGTACTTCTTGGCATCAGCAATATTGTCTGGGTTTCGTGGCTGTATGTATATGAGCTGGATACCCAGATGGGGCAGTCTCTGGATTACCTTTCCTTCTGTCTCTGTCAAAACTTTGTTTCCATATTTCCTCTTAGCAATATTTTTGTTCCCCCTTCTAAGAAGGACTGAAGTATACACACTTTGGTTATCCTTCTTCCTGAGTTTTATGTAGTCTGTGAATTTTACGTTGGGTACTCCGAGCTTTACGGTAATATCCAATTATCAGTGAGTGCATACCATAAGTGTTTTTGATGATTGAATGATCCTCATTCAGGATATTTTCTAGTTCCATCCATTTGTCTATGAATTTCATGAAGTCATTGTTTTAAATAGCTGAGTAGTACTCCATTATATAAATGTACCACATCATCTGTATTCACTCCTCTATTTAGGGATATCTGGGTTCTTTTCAGCTTCTGGCTATTATAAATAAGGCTGCTATGAACAGAGTAGAGCATGTGTCTTTGTATATGTGGAGTATCTTTTGGGAATATGCTTAGAGTGGTATAGCTGGGTCCTCAGGTCGGAATTTTTGAGGAACCTCAAGACTGATTTCCAGAGTGGTTGTGCCAGCTTGTACTCCCAACAACAATGGAGGAGTGTACCTCTTTCTCCACATCCTTGCCAGCATCTGTTGTAACCCGAGTTTTTGATCTTAGCCATTCTGACTGGTGTGAGGTGGAATCTCAGAGTTGTTTTGATTGGCATTTCCCTGATGACTAAGGATGTTGAACATTTCTTTAAGTGCTTTTCAGCCATTCGATATTCCTCGGGTAAAAATTCTTTGTTTAGCTCTCTACCCCATTTTTAAAATATAGTTATTTGTTTCTCTGGACTATAACTTCTCGAAGTCTTTGTACATATTGGATATTAGCCCTCTCTCAGGTGTAGGATTGGTAAAGATCTTTTCCCAATCTGTTGGTTGCCATTTTGTCCTATTGACAGTGTCCTTTGCCTTACAGAAGCTTTGCAATTTTGTGAGGTCCTATTTGTTGATTCTTGATCTTAGAGCATAAACCATTGGTGTTCTGTTCAGGAAATTTTCCCCAGTGCCTATGTGTTTGAGACTCTTCCCCACTTTTTTTTCTGTTAGTTTGAGTGTATCTGGTCTTATGTGGAGGTCCTTGATCAAATTGGACCTGGGCTTTGTACCGGGCCGTAAGAATAGTTCGATTTGCATTGTTTTACATACTGACATACACTTGAACCAGCATCATTTGTTGAAAATGCTGTCTTTTTTCCATTGGATGATTTTAGCTCCTTTGTCAAAGATTAAGTGACCATAGATGTCTGGGTACATTTCTGGGTCTTCAATTCTATTCGATTGATCTACCTGCCTGTCACTGTACCAGTACTGTGCAGTTTTTATCACTATTGCTCTGTAATACTACTTGAAGTCAGGGATGGTGATTCCCCCAGAAGTTCTTTTATTGTTGAGGATAGTTTTTGCTCTCCTGGGTTTTTTGTTACTCCAAATGAATTTGCAAATTGCTCTTTCTAACTCCATGAAGAATTGAGTTGTAATTTCGATGGAGATTGAATTGAATCTGTAAATTGCTTTTGGCAATATGGCCATTTTTACAATATTATTGTGGCCAATCCATAAGCATGGGAGATCTTTCCATCTTTTGAGATCTTCAATTTCTTTCTTCAGAGACTTGAAGTTCTTGTCATATAGATCTTTCACTTGCTTAGTTAGAGGCACATCGAGGTATTTTATATTTTGGACTATTGTGAAGGTGTCATTTCCCTAATTTCTTTCTCAGCCTATTTATCCTTTGTGTAGAGGAAGGCTACTGATTTGTTTGAGTTAATTTTATATCCAGTCACTTTGCTCAAGTTGTTTATCAGCTGTAGTAGTTCTCTGGTGGAATTTTTGGGATCACTTAAGTATACTATCATTTCATCTGCAAATAGTGATATTTTGACTTCTTCCTTTCCAATTTTTATCCCTTTTATGTGCTTTAATTGTCTGATTGCTCTGGCTAGGACTTCGAGAATAGGTAGGAAGAGAGCGGGCAGTCTTGTCTTGTCCATGATGTTAGTGGGATTGCTTCAAGTTTCTCTCCATTTAGTTTGATGTTGGCTACTGGTTTGCTGAAAATTGTTTTTACTATGTTTTGGTATGGGCCTTGAATTCCTGATCTTTCCAAGATTTTTGTAATGAAGGGGCATTGAATTTTTTCAAATGCGTTCTCAGCACCTAATGAGATGACCATGTGGTTTTTTCTTTGAATTTGTTTCCATAGTGGATCACACTGATGCATTGAGCCATGCCTCCATTCCTTCTTGATGGATGATCGTTTTGATGTGTTCTTGGATTTGCTTTGTGAGAATTTTATTGAGTATTTTGGGTTGATATTCATAAGGGAAATTGGCCTGAATTTCACTTTCTTTGCCGAGTCTTTGTGTGGTTTGGGGATAAGTGTAATTGTGGCTTCATAGAACACGTTGCATAGTGTTTCTTCTGTTTCTATTTTGTGGAGCAGTTTAGACAATATTGGTATTAGGTCACGTATGAAGGTCTGATAGAATTCTGCACTAAACCCATTTGGTCCCACTTTTTTTTTTTGGGTTGGTGGACTTTTAATGACTACTTCTATTTCTTTAGGAGTTATGGGACAATTTATATGGTTCATCTGATCCTTAATTTTTGTACCTGGTATCTGTCTAGAAAATTGTCCATTTCACCCAAAGTTTCCAGTTTTTTCAATATAGACTTTTGAAGTAGGATCTGATGATTTTTTGGAATTTCCTTTGTTCTGTAGTTATGTCTACCTTTTCATTTCTGATTTTGTTAATTTGTATATTTTCTCTGTGCCGTCTGGTTCGTCTGGCTAAGGGTTTATCTATCTTGTTGATTTTCTCAAAGAACCAGCTCCCGGTTTTGGTGATTCTTTGCATAGTTCTTTTTGTTTCTACTTGATTGATTTCAGCTCTGAGTTTGATTATTTCTTTCTCCCCTTAGGTGTATTTGCTTCCTTTGTTCTACTGCTTTTTGGTGTGCTGTCAAGTTGCTAGTGTATCCTCTCTCCAGTTTCTTTTTTGGAGGCACTCAGAGCTATGAGTTTTCCTCTTAGCAGTGCTTTCATTGTGTCCTATATCTTTGGGTATGTTGTGCCTTAATTTTAATTAAATTTTAAAAAGTCTTTAATTTCTTTATTCTTTCCTTAACCAAATTATCATTTAATAGAAGGTTGCTCAACTTCCATGTGTATGTGGGCTTTCTGTCATTTTTGTTGTTACTGAAGAGGAGCCTTAGTCTGTGATGATCTGGTAGGCTGCATGGGATTATTTCAATCTTCTTGTATCTGTCGAAGCCTATTTTGTGACCTTTAATATGGTCAAGTTTGAGGAAGGTACCATGAGGTGCTAAGAAGAAGGTATATCTTTTTGTTTTAGGATGAAATGTTCTATAAATATCTGTTAAGCCCATTTGTTCATCACTTCTGTTAGACACTTATCTGTGTCTCTCTTCAGTTTCTGTTTCCATGATCAGTCCATTGATGAGAGTGTGGTGTTGATGTCTCCCACTATTACTGTGTGTGGTACAATGTGTGCTTTGAGTTTTAATAAGGTTTCTTTTATGAATGTAGGTTACCCTGCATTTGGAGCATAGATGTTCAAGAATTGAGAGTTCATCTTGTTAGATTTTTCCTTTGACTTATATGAATTGTCCTTCTTTATCTTTTTGATAACTTATGGTTGAAAGTGATTTTATTCAACATTAAAATGACTAGTTCAGCTTGTTTCTTGCAACGATTTGCTTGGAAAATTGTTTTCCAGCCTTTTACTCTGAGGTAGTGTCTGTATTTGTCATCAAGGTGTGTTTCCTGTATACAGCAAAATGCTGGACACTTTTTTATGTATACAGTCTGTTAGTCTATGTCCTTTTATTGGTGAATGGAATCTATTGATATTGGGAGATATTAGGGACTAACAATTGTTGTTTCCTGTTATTTTTGTTGTTATAGTTGGAATTATGTTTGTTTGTCTCTCTTCTTTTGGTTTCATTGCAAGGAGATTCCTTTCTTGCCTTTTCTAGGCTTCTATCTGTTTACCTGTTTTGTCCTGTATTTTTTTTTTTTTTTTTTATTCTTTTTTTTTTTATTAACTTGAATATTTCTTATATACATTTCGAGTGTTATTCCCTTTCCTGTTTCGGGCAAACATCCCCTCCCCCTCCCCTTCCTTATGGGTGTTCCCTCACCTTCCCCCCATTGCCGCCCTCCCCCAAAAGTCTAGTTCACTGGGGTTCAGTATTAGCAGGACCCAGGGCTTCCCCCTTCCACTGGTGCTCTTACTAGGATATTCATTGCTACCTATGAGGTCAGAGTCCAGGGTCAGTCCATGTATAGTCTTTGGGTAGTGGCTTAGTCCCTGGAAGCTCTGGTTGCTTGGCATTGTCCTGTATTTTTTAAGGAAGGTTTTTATGTCCTTCTTAAAATCTTCTAACATCACCATGAGTTGTGATTTTAAATCAAAATCTTGCTTTTCCAATGTGTTGGGGTGTGCAGGGCTCGCTGTGTTGGGGGAACTGGGTTCTGGTGTTGCCAAGTGGCTTTAGTTTTTCTTGCTTAGGTTCCTGTCCTAGCCTTCTGCCATCTGCTTATCTGTGGTATTAGCTGGTCTTGCTGTGTCTGACAGCAGCTTGACCATCCTGCCAGCCTGTGTGTCAGCACTTCTGGAGACAGGCTTTTTCCCAGGAGGATCTGGGTACAGAGAGCTTTGACCCAGGGTCAGTTCAGGGGCAGGCAGAAACCAGAAATGTCCTGTCCCAGACTGATTCTTGATTCCTGTGTCCAGAGGGATCCAGGCAGGTTCCTCTTGGGCCAGGAATTTGAGCAGAAGTGGTGGTCTCACCCGTGCTCTCAGGTTTGTCCTTACTTCTGAGAATACAGATCTCTCCTCATGGGATTTGGGTACAGAGAGCTGTGTCCCAAGGTCAGCTCTTGGCACAAGTGGAAAACAGAAGCTCTTGCACACTTTTAATCTAATAATTAAGGGCTATCTCTTTAGGATCAAGGATTGAGAGGGAAGCAATCTAGAGAAGCTGGCAGGAAGCCATTTTCATTTCTTATCCTTTTAATATCAATAACTTTTAATCATCTAAATAGGCTGAGATTATGATAAAGAGCAGGCAAGATGATTTGATAGGTAATATTTAAAATGGGACTTTTAAAGTGCTCCCTTTATAAAGGAACCTATAACAAGTGTTCTCAGGAGAAAACCTTTGAGCTACTTTCGGTAAATGACAGACACAAAATTCAAAGCAATTACACTAGTTTTCCATCACTGCTGTAACCAATTACTGCCAAATGGCTGGTTGGCTTAAACAATAGAAGAATGTTGTCTCAAAGTTTGGAAAATAGATGGCCAAGATCAAGATTTTGGCAGGTTAGCTCAAACTGAGAGCTGTGAGGAAGGCTTTTTTGGTGTCTCTTGTCACCTTTTCATCCCTTGCTTTTTATAATAAGCACAGTATCATTACTGCCTTGGTTTTCTCATGGAACGCTTTCTGTATGAAGCCTGGGCCAATGTTCTCCCTTTTATGTACATAGGTATCGTATGAGATTAGAGATCCATCTTCAATGGTCAAATGCATGTATAGCACTGTGGCAAAAAACATGAAAGTCTGAACAAGTCTGGTAGGAGTCACCTTTCCTGGAGTCTTCACTCTGCCAGTGAGGCACTGGCTAAGAAGCCAGCATGCTCTTAGGTACAAAGATGATTCATGCCATAACCCTCCATTCAAAATAGGCTTTCTAGAGGAAATTGTGTGCATTCTAACATATAGGGGAAAGAGAGGGATTAAAGGACTGTGATTGTGAGGTGAGGCTGTAAAATCATACTTCAGAGCCTGACAGGGTATGTTATGGTTTCCAACCTTAAACTTAGGAACATCGGAGGGCAATGAACACCTCTACCAGGGAGCGATATTCAAGGCTACTGCAAGTTTTACATGTGCTAGCATACATGATTCAGTGAAAGAAAGTCCCTTGATTAAGTGCTGTTTAACAGTATAGGCATCTATATTGATTACTTTTCTCATCTCTGGACCACATTCCTGACTAGAGCTAATTTAGGGAGGAAGGGTTGAATTTGGCTTACAGTTTGAAAGAAACAGTCTGTCATGGAGGGGTAGTCAGGGTAGCAGGCGGAATCATGTTGGCAGAAATATGTGGCTGGGTCTGCTCATCTCCTTATATTGGTCCATAGCAGGAAGCATGAAGATAGGAATTAGAATAACCCCAAGACTCACCTTCAGTGGTCAACTTCCTTCAGCAAGGCTCCACTTTTAAAAGGTTCCACATAGCTTCTCAAACATTGCCACTAGCAGGGGAAGAAGTGTTCAAAAGCATAAGGCTATAGAGAACATTTCGCATAAAAACCCTAACAATAACCCATATTTATGCATTTGTGATGGTGATTTTTCTGGTAGATGGCAATATAATGTTCTGACAAAATGCCTTCCAACAAGATGGAGTAAACTGTCTTGAAAGAATCCTCTGGAAATACATTGTGGAGTGCACTGCATTCTGAGAAGCAACATACTATGCTTATATCAGCTTGCATTTTCAAATCTTCCTCTTATGAGTGTTTAGAGAATGGAGTGAAAGAGGAAAGTGGGTGTGAGAGAGGTAGCATGGAAATACCTCTTGCTTCATGAACATGAAGAGGGGCCCATTTCATTCTGACAGCATTGTGATGGCTAATGAAAAGCAGAGCAGTACATGTCTATTGAACTTGATGACCTGAAAAGGTAGACTGGTGACTCAGATTGTTGGCCTTTACTATATCACATTAACTTGTGGTTTTAATGAAAACGACTCATCAATGATCATGCTTCCAGCTGGTCCTTACACGACTTTGGAGATCTTTTGAATTGTCAGTTATGAGCCTCCCTAGCAAGATCTGACTTGCTCCCAGGCGTTAACGTGCATCTTCTGGCAAGACTATGCTTCCATGGCCTTGGCCTTCCTCCAGAACTCTGTCTTATAGTTAGTGCCTGTTGCAGGCTCTGGTCATAGTTGCTCTTCCTAATTTTCACATTTTCTCCAGCTGCATGATCTGGCTTCGGATGACTTCATCCTTCCTGTTCTATGTCCTGAGAAGCCCAAGCCTTTTTTTTTCCTTAGAAAATCATTTAGTTATTTTGTTATTTTTCTCTCAATTAGTAGGAACTCTACGACTATTTTCAAACATTTTTCTGTCTGTAGTTTCATTGCCTTCAAATCTGTTGCCATTTCTTATCTTCATAAATAATAACAATGTTGATTATTTAATAATGTCATACTCAGTTACAGGTCTTAGGACACATGTGTGCCTACACACACACACACACACACACACACACACACACACACACACACACACACCCTTACAGGACTTACCATTGGAATCACCACTCTCTTTAAAACTTTGTAAAAACAGAGACAGACAGATAGACCAATGGAACAGAATTGAAGACCCAGAAATGAACCCACACACCTATGGTCACTTGATTTTTTTACAAAGGAGCCAAAACCATCCAATGGAAAAAAAAAAGATAGCATTTTCAGCAAATGGTGCTGGTTCAACTGGAGGTCAACATGTAGAAGAATGCAGATCGATCCATGCTTATCACCCTGTACAAAGCTTAAGTCCAAGTGGATCAGGACCTCCACATCAAACCAGACACACTCAAACTAATAGAAGAAAAACTAGGGAAGCATCTGAACACATGGGCACTGGAAAAAAATTTCCTGAAGAAAACACCAATGGCTTATGCTCTAAGATCAAGAATCGACAAATGGGATCTCATAAAACTGCAAAAGCTTCTGTAAGGCAAAGGACACTGTGGTTAGGACAAAATCGGCAACCAACAGATTGGGAAAAGATCTTTACCAATCCTACAACAGATAGAGGCCTTATATCCAAAATATACAAAGAACTCAAAAAGTTAGACCGCAGGGAGACAAATAACCCTATTAAAAAATGGGGTTCAGAGCTAAACAAAGAATTCACAGCTGAGGAATGCCGAATGGCTGAAAACACCTAAAGAAATGTTCAACATCTTTAGTCATCAGGAAATGCAAATCAAAACAACCCAGAGATTTCACCTCACACCAGTGAGAATGGCTAAGATCAAAAACTCAGGTGACAGCAAATGCTGGCGAGGATGCAGAAAAGAGGAACACTCCTCCATTGTTGGTGGGATTGCAGACTGGTACAACCATTCTGAAATCAGTCTGGAGGTTCCTCAGAAAATTGGACATTGAACTGCCTGAGGATCCAGCTATACCTCTCTTGGGCATATACCCAAAAGATGCCCCAACATATAAAAAAGACTCGTGCTCCACTATGTTCATCATAGCCTTATTTATAATAGCCAGAGCTGGAAAGAACCAGATGCCCTTCAACAGAGGAATGGATACAGAAAATGTGGTACATCTACACAATGGAATATTACTCAGCTATCAAAAACAACGACTTTATGAAATTTGTAGGCAAATGGTTGGAACTGGAAAATATCATCCTGAGTGAGCTAACCCAATCACAGAAAGACATACATGGTATCCACTCATTGATAAGTGGCTATTAGCCCAAATGCCTGAATTACCCTAGATGCCTAGAACAGATGAAACTCAAGACGCATGATCAAAATGTGAATGCTTCACTCCTTCTTTAAAAGGGGAACAAGAATACCCTTGACAGGGAAGAGAGAGAGGCAAAGATTAAAACAGAGACTGAAGGACACCCATTCAGAGCCTGCCCCACATGTGGCCCATACATACAGCCATCCAATTAGACAAGATGGATGAAGCTAAGAAGTGCAAACCGACAGGAGCCGGATGTAGATCGATCCTGAGAGACACAGCCAGAATACAGCAAACACAGAGGCGAATGCCAGCAGCAAACCACTGAACTGAGAATAGGACCCCCGTTGAGGGAATCAAAGAAAGAACTGGAGGAGCTTGAGGGGGCTCGAGACCCCTTATGTACAACAATGCCAAGCAACCAGAGCTTCCAGGGACTAAGCCACTACCTAAAGACTATACATGGACTGACCCTGGACTCTGACCTCACAGGTAGCAATGAATATCTAGTAAAGCACCAGTGGAAGGGGGAAGCCCTGGGTCCTGCTAAAGACTGAACCCCCCAGTGAACTAGACTGTCGGGGAGGGCGGCAATGGGGGAGGGGGGGAGGAAACACCCATAAGGAAGGGGCGGGGAGGGTGATGTTTGCCCGAAACCGGAAAGGGAATAACACTCAAAAAGTATATAAGAAATATTCAAGTTAATAAAAATAAAGTAATATGCTTTAAAAAAAAACTTTGTAAAAACTAGTTCTGATGAGTATTCATTACCATCTAATTCTGAATTAGTTCTATTACATACATCTATGTGCATTCTAATATCAGGTTACCAATTCCTTCCCTAGGTAACTGTATAACTGAATAAAAATGCACCGAAATATTTGAATACAATCTTTTATTTTATTAACAATATACTAATTTCCTGTACTACTTTAATTATTAATACATTATAAAATTATATAACTCATGTGACTTCTATTTCTTGTTCAAGTAAGAAAGAAGAAATGAGTGACCTGACAATAGATTTTGTTTCATTAATGAACAGAACCAATGTACAAATTCTGGTGAACTGTTTGTTGTTTGATCTAATGACCTTGTACCAACTTTTCCATATTTGATGTCTTTATTGCAACGTATATTAGCTGTGACTATATAAGAGAACTAGAAAATTAAAAAGAGTGTGGTCTCTGGTTAACAGATGTGTAGAAGGTGGTAACAAAATAAGTACATAAAATTATAATGTAACTGAAGTATTCTGTATCCTTGAGCTTTCAACTTTAAGTGTTTCTTCCTCATGAACTGTTACATTTTGCCACTAGTGATGATCATGGTATCCTTAATGTTTTTCTCCTCATTTCCTTAATGCCTTTGTACATGTGGTCATTAAAGAATTAAACTGCTTTGGCAGGAATACATATATACATGTAAACAGATGTAAGTGTGGAATAAAGCCTGGAAAACTAGAAGGGAGATAAAAAGAAGGTAATAACAGTGATGGAGAAGGATGCATGTGGCATAAAAAAGGAGAAGAGACCAAGAGAGAGGCAGGTCATAAAGAGTGGGTCAAGGATATTAGGGGTGAGGAGAGGGGGAGAAGGACATACTTGCTTCAAAATATCATAATGATATCTACCACTGGGGGCAGGGATGGGAGGAACATAAGAAAGGGTTAAGCTGATAGGAACCAGAATGTACTTTAGACATGTGTAAAGTGGTCAACCAACAAATCTAATGAAAAGATTGAAAAGTAACAAAATGGTGCATACAGTAATCACATTTACTTCCTGGGGACTCTGGGTAGTGAGAGAATAGTTGCCTTAAAGGATCTGAGAATTACATGGGAGCTTTTACTATGAATTGTTGTCTGACTTCCATTTGTGAGATTTGCTGAGACTACTATATTTAACTACCTGATTGAATAAACTTCTTAAAATTTTTAATCTTCTCTCTTTTCATATAAGATGTTCGTGAGGTATATTTCTATGTCAGTTACTTTGTAGTATTGGTTTGCAAGAAAGGTTTATTATGGTGTAATTTACTGGGGACATTGACAACAATACACAAGAGTTTATAATTCAGTGGCTTTCATAAAACAGAAAGAATCATATTGCAGAAAAGACTCAAAATTGAGCTGTAATCTAGGCTTAGAGGGCAGGGGAAGAGTGCTAGCAAAACTAGGCCAGAATGGATGAACTGACAAGGGAGAGTGTTAGGGTCAAAGGAAGTTATCAGCTACAGGGTCATAGGGAGATGTCTAGGAAATATCTGTCAATAGCTAGGTCATGGAAGGTTCAAGGTCAGAGACAGATGATCAAAGTCCAGGTCTAATGGAATAGAACTAGCTCAGGTTATTGAAGGAATGGACTTGTAAATGAATCTCAGGAACCTTTGTTGCACAGACGTGCTCTGCTTGAGGCGTTTAACAGAGAATTGTAAGATTTTGTGAATAATATGGTATGTAAAGGTGGGCAGTTAGCACCAGGCCCTAGGTTTACTCTCCAGCACTGCATAAACCCAGGTTGGTGACTCACACCCATTTTCCCAACACTGAAGAGGTTGAGGCAGGAGGGTCCCAAACTCAAGGTTATCCTGGGCTAGTTAGCAAATTCAAGGATAGCTTGAACTAAATGAAAAAAAACTAAAGGAATGAACCTCTCTCTCTCTCTCTCTCTCTCTCTCTCTCTCTCTCTCTCTCTCTCTCTCACGCACGCACTCCTTGCGCCGCATGCACTCACATACATACGCACGCTACTTTTCCAGGAATCAAGTTTTACTATTATATTTTCAAAAGAAATCCAAAAATCTCTAAACACGACTCCATTTTTATGTACTGTTAGAAGCTAAAACATGTGTATGAATGATTAGCCAATTCTAATGTCTAGAAAATAAAAGGAAAACTTTACAATGCTCTACTTGGATTAATATATCTTTTTCTCACAGATCATCTCCACTTCTGAATATTTCTGTATCCTATTGTGGATGATTAAGTCATGTAAAATTATCAGAACATTAGAAAAGAAATCAACTACCATAAAAATTACTTTGTCTTAAATATTTCTACAAAAATGTATTTCAGTCAGTTTATTTAGAACCAAAAGCACAAACGAAACACTAGTTTTGCTAGGTGTCCCGAGGAGACTAAATGCAATATTTTATTCTGGTTGACATTGTTAAAAAAAATCACAAATTCCCATTACAAAACGATATTTAATATCTATTTTATAAGTGTATTAACAGTTCAGTTATTGTAAAGTAACATGTTCACAGGTTGGATTCAGCAAACTTATTATATTTGCCAGACAAATTAATTTCCCTGATCAATTATGTTAACACATTAATATTTTTAATGAAAGACTCAGCCTAATATATGTATAAGTTGCTGTCAAAAACATACTACATATTTTAGTAATTTAATAGTGCTCAAAATTATTAGTCTCCCATATCAAAAGCAATATAGCAGATTGCCAAAATTAAATAGTATAATTAAATATCATACATATATAGAAAAATAATAAAATAAACATAGGTAGACATTTAATTACATTTGTTTCATCAGCATTTTCCCTAAAGGCTCAGATGTGCATAAGCTAAGGTTTATACATGTAGAGAACATGCAATGTTATTATGATATATAATTGATTCAGATTTAGTGGTGAACCTTCAATAGTCTTGATTTGTCCCTGTGATGGACCTGATTCAATAGGAATTATCCAGGAAAGAGAAAAAAACACATAAAAAAACTCAGGAGTATTTCTAAATGATTTCAAAGGACTACACAGGCAGAAATGATGAACACTTTCAACTGGAACTCATGGTATCCATTAGTTTTTCCTGTGTGTCCTACTAAGGAATATATCTTACCCACTATTCATAAATAAAGGAAAATATAGTAAATAGAGTTTTCATTTAAAGGCCAGACCAATTCTATTCTTATTTTATTGTGAAGATTGTCGCACTGAGATTTAAGTGAAGGGAAAATTGAAAGTGAGATAAGATAATTGATATAAATAGCACAGAAGAGGAGAAAACAAAAGGACTGCTTGAGGCCACTAATTAAAAGGGACAAGATAATTTGAAACGGGTGTGGATTCAAGAATAAAATGAAAAGAATACAATAAATTATTCTTGATGAAAATTAAGGCTGCTCTTAGCAGTAATTCTTGTATTAGAATGTAAGTATGACTCTAATTAGAATAATACCCACAATTGTCAAGTAGAAATATGCCTGTGGAATTAGCATATTAACAAGCCTCATATTTTTTCGAAGTGTACTTCTCCAGTTATTCTAGAAATGGCCAAACACATTTAATAGTATTTAGATCCAATTAGAAATAGTGTATTTCATTCTGAAACTATTTAAAGTTTTTTCCCCCCAGGCACATATAATTTCCAGAACTCCAGTTTTAAAACTAGTGCTTTTAACATCGGCTTTAAACATAGGCAATCACCCCACCCCCCCCCCCCCCACCCCCCCATGCAGCAATGTTGTTAGTTTCTAAAAGACAACAGCAAGGAAGCCATCTGGTGTAGTCAGCTTAAGGAGGAATATGGGAGCAGTTTGTGCTAGTGTATGTCCAAAGATACTCATGCCTTAAGAAAGGACCTTATATCTTGAAGTAACAGCCACCAGAAAATCTACATTGTCCTCTCAAACATGATCAGAGTCCTGTGAGATATTTTTCTTATTACAGTTTTACACACAAGAGCAAGAGACATGGATCAGTAGGTAACTAAACTTGTTGCGAAGTTTCATGATTTGAGAGTTATCTTCAGGATCCCAGATAGTGGAAAGAGAGGACTGACTCCTGTAAAGTTTTCTCTGACTTCTATACACTGTGGACACACACACACACACACACACACACACACACACACACACACACACATGTTAAAAAAAGACACATCCTTTTAAGAAAAAGAAAACTTTAGCTTTCAAAATTTTGCAACATTTGTAACAAGCATAATAAGTATATGGCTACAAGAGATTCTGCATTGCAAAGTTTGGAGACTAAACAAATAACAGAGTTTTGCTCTATTTCCTGTTACTTAAACAGTTGATTTCGAGGAAAAAAAGCCGTGGGAGGACAATGGAGGCTGACGTAAAGATCTTGCTCTGTGTATTTACAAGTTGTTATCAATGTTCTTAAGAGATGGATGGTACCAGGCTTTGTATGTTTAAGTGGGTAATTATGTCCTACCAATTGGGTCAAAGATGATTGTGTTGTGTGTTCTTTTATGTGACAGTTTGAGTGTAGGAAAGTGTGTGGTGGCAAGAGACACTGGACCACATCGCAAAGTTCGGATGTGTTTCTGCCAAGATATCTAGCAGATATCTTGGGGCACCATGGTGCTAGACCTAAGGGGATAAAAGACAACAATATACCTTTTTTATTTTTTATATTTTTACAACAACAGGCATGTTTCTTGAAGCCATAGGCAGAAGCAGGTCCTTAAACAACCACTAGAGTGTGAACCCAGTCGCAGACACCACTCTGAATGCAGCCATGCAGCACTTAACCAGTCAGGAAACTTCAGAGAAGTCCTTTCTATTCTCTTCCCTCTCTCTCCTCAATGCTATTAAAAGGAACAGGAGAAAACAGACACAACAAAGAAAGCAGTAGAGCTCTGGATTGTCTGCTAAGTAGATGCTAAATATTCCACTCTGTGTGAGCACATTAACAATCTCCCTCGCACAACAAGTACACTGTAGAGTCCAGTGATAGTGAAGACAAGAACACTCTTTTTGCGTAATTCATAACTAATGTTTAATCCTCAGAACACATTAGCACATTTAGACACTTGTCCAAGAAGTAATGCTGAACCAGTGAACACCAATGACATCTACCATTCCGACAGGCTTTTATGGATGTGTGCTAATGTGTCCATGATATCTGTCACCTCATTTGGGTGGTCATCAGGGCTCATATGCCACTTTAGCTGCCACTCTTCCTCATTGCTCTGCGTTCCTGTGTGTGTTCCTTCCTAACCTACAGACTTGTTCAATGAAGATAACTTCTCCCAACAGAAGAAAGCAGCTCTATAATTAAGCAGCTACACCGTGAAAATGGAATGTTCAAACAAGCTCTCAAGACGAGTCCATATAGGCTTCATGGTAGAATCTAATGGCGTGGGAATATGAAGCTGTTATCTTTTCCATTAAAATTGTGATTTATATCATAATATTTATTATCATGCCTATAGACATGCAGTTGATTGGCATTGTTTATTATTTTCTAGGTATCCTTACTTAAAATCATAATCTTAGGGAAAAAAAACGTGTACATTGCTATAGAAACAGGGATGGCAGCCATTGTACAGAAATTTCGATAACATCCATTGTGAATGTCAAGAAAGCAGAGTTCCTGAGACGATGTAACATCTTAACTGAGCCTTATAGAGCAAGGAGTTTGCTAGATAGACACTCTTAAGAAAATAGAATGCTCGGAATTCCGGATTGCTAGAAGAAGCATGTGAGCAGGACCATACTTGTGAAGACATAGCACATACACCGTCAAGAACACAGGGTAATTGGTGTGAACAGATTAGAGCATAGACTATTACTGAATAAAGATCAATTACTTTACTTCTTCCTTCATCCTTGTAACAGTTCCTTACCACAGATTCCACACATATATTGTGAGTGCCATAGGAACAGCTGTACAATTTTCAGGCTCAATGTGTAAAGAGAGTTAAATTTTGCAGATTGTCCAGTCTTGGTCTTCATTGCAATCACTCATCTATGTAGGGTAGTGTGATGGCACTCTCACAGCACCCATGAAGAAGTGGAGAAATCTGCATCTTATCTGTAGGCTGCTTTTCACCTATAGCGGATGCACATTGTCCCAAGGCCCTCCTGAAACAAACTGATTTCTGTTTTCTCAGTTACGTTGTTTCAGATAAAATTGTAAAGAGTATTTTTCAGAATCATAGTTTTCTTCTGTGTACGTTGCTGAGAATTGAACTCAGAGCCGCATATATGCTAGGCAATGGCTTTGTCCCTGATTTCTATATTCTCCCTCTGGCAAAATATTAAAATGACATTATAACTGCCTTTCCCTTTGCAAATGCTTAATAGAATCATTCTATTGTTATTGCAAATAATTGATGAGGGTCTTGATCTTGCTGCTCTGAAAGTTAGAAATTCCAGGTTCTTCCAGAAGATTCATTAAAAAAAAGATAGCAAAATACTTACAATGCAACTGCTCTTGAGAAGAAGTGTGATCCTTCTCTTGAAAATTATAGTCAATGGTGAATAAAAAGTGCTAATAACTTCCCCTTAGCCTTAGCTATGCAGTTATTTTAATGACAGATGTGTTCAGTTTGTTTTTGCTTTGGATGGATCGATAGTAAGAGAATATAATTCCCTGATATATTCTTCTATTTAGTGTCTGTATTAAGCCAAAGTTAAAAATGTGTTTGAACAGTGTATAGCTCATGATAATTATCAAGAAAAATAATATTATTAATATTTCTAGTCCAGTAGAACCTAAAATCAGCCTGGAAGTAGAATAAAAGCTCTGAGGCCAGTTCTTATTCTATATAATCCTGCAGAGGCACAAACTCATTAAACAGTTTTGCTTTAATAACTTCAGTATGTCTTTCTGTAGACTAAACACTTAATATTAAATAGTTCATGGAGGAAATTAGGAAAGTTCAAGACTGAATACAAAATGTAGGGATGAAAACTAATATTACTAATAGAAAAAATTAAAAATGTTATTGTAGAATGAGCTTAAGGGTGTCGATATAGATCATCAGAAATGCTGACCTCTATTTTAAACAATTAAAACATTTTAGTGAACAATGTGTCGTTATTCAGAAAGAAAAATAAAGACATACATTTGTACTTTAAGTCATGTGCCTTTGTTCATTATTTCCTTTGTGAGAAGGAAATTTCTGAGTAAGGAGACAGAGGTTCAGAGTCAGGGCTATATTAAGTATATGCTGGTAACCCAAGTGGTCTATCAGAAACAGACTTGTACATGTGGCCTTCAGCTCAAGTCCACATTAATTTACCCTCGGGAGAGATAAATCTACAGAAATCACATCAATGAACAAATATAAATGAGATGTGTGGTGTCTTTCTTTACATGTGATCCACTTAGAACCCCATGATTTAGTGGTTGAGGCCTTTTTGAGCAGTCTGGGTCTCTGGTCTTAAAGGTGTAGAGCAATTCTAGCAGCATCAGTGGGCTAGGCTAGAGGTCACAAAAATTTTCCCATTAGGGCAAAGTGAGGGTGTCAACTTTTCAGGCTGTAGAGCGTTTGTTACAATTGTTCTGAGGTAGGACAACTATAGACTGTTTATAAATTGCCTGAGTATAAGTATGTTTAAAGAAACTTTTATTTTTGAACATTAAAATGTGAAATTATATCAACTTCATGAATGACACATTTTTTTTGTTTACTTGCTTTCTGATCTTGTAAAATATATAATTTGGGGGGTTTAGATGAGAAAGAGAGGAGTTAATATAAAAGTAACTTTTATTCACCTGATATAACTGAAGTCTCTGAGGCTTATCATCTGTCTGCCAAACTTGGTCTAGTCCTAAAAACTTCTAGCCTCCACAAAGTCCAATCTAGGCCTAGGATGTTTTCAGACTCTGAGACTTACTCACCATAAACTCACCATTTCTAGTTCTTTCAGAACCCTGGCTGGCTGATTCAATTGAGCTGTCTGGCTCAAAAGTCCCCTCCAAACTGACTGATTCACATTGGCTTCTTTTGGCTTCTGATTGAACTGCTCTGCTTGGCCTCATACTAACGTTGGCAATATGTTCAAATCTTTTGGCTCCTTCTCATTCTCTGGTTTGTTCTGTCTTCACCTGTGTCTACCTTATTCTCTCTTCAGCTTGTCTGTTACACTCTCGCAGGAAAATTGCCTCCTCCCTCTCTCTGTGCTGCTCTCTCTTAAGTCACCTCTCTTTCCTCTTTGTTTTTATGAGAGTTGGGCATATCATATACTGTCAAATCTTTCTCTGATTCATCATTTTGTCTGCTACTCAATTTGACATCACTTTCAAACATGGATGTTTCCTTCTATAAACTAACTTTACCCTCATTGTTTGGGATTAAAGATGTTTACTAAGGAAGAGTCTGCATTCCAGCCAGATCACAGACACCTAGAAAGTCTTTGGCTATGTTCAAAGCAGCCATGTTGCTGGATTAAAATTTCTCTACAAATGATGTGCTGATGAATATTCATTATATAGATGTGTAAAACTTGGGCTTGGTTAAGAGCACTGACTGCTCTTCCAGAGGTCCTGAGTTCAATTCCCAGCAACCACATGGTGGTTCTCAGCCATCTATTTGAGATCCAATGCCATCTTGTGGTGTGCCTGAAGAGAGCAACAGTGTACTTGCATACATAAAGTAAAATAAAGACTTAAAAAAAAGGTACCAAATTATAATGCTAAGAGGAAAGCTTATACCTCTGAGTGCCTGCAGAAAGAAACTGGAGAGAGTATGTACTAGCAGCTTGACAGCACACCTGAAACCGCTAGAACAAAAAGAGGCAAATACACCCAAGAGGAGTAGACAGCAGGAACTAATCAAACTCAGGGCTGAAATCAACCAAGAGAAACAAAAAGGACTATACAATGAGTCAACAGAACCGGGAGCTGGTTCTTTGAGAAAATCAGCAAGATAGATAAACCCTTACTCAGACTAACCAGAGGGCATAGAGAGAGTATTCAAATTAACAAAGTCAAATATGAAAAGAGAGACATAACAACAGAAACTGAGGAAATTAAAAAAAAATCATCAGATCCTACTACCAAAGTCTATACTCAACAAAACTGGAAAATCTGAATGAAATGAACAATTTTCTAGACAGATATCAGGTACTAAAGTTAAATCAGGTAAACCATCTAAACAGTCCCAACCCCCTTAAGAAATAGAAACAGTCATTTTAAAAAAGCCCAAGAACAGATTGGGTTTAGTGCAGAATTTCTAATACCAATCTCTTCAAACTATTCCACAGAATAGAAACAGAATGCACACTACCCATTTGTCCTTTGAAGTCACAAATACATAATACACATATACATAAACCACACAAAAACCTAATAAAGAGAACTTCAGACCAATTTCCCTTATGAATAATTAGACAAAAATACTCACGAAAATTCTAGCAAACCATATCCAAGAACACATCAAAACATTCATCCATCATGATCAAGTAGGCTTCATTCTGGGGATGCAGGGAAGGTTCAATATATGGAAATCCATCAATGTAATCCACTATATAAACAATCTCAAAAAAACATGATCATCTCATTAGATGCTGAGAAAGCATTTGACAAAATTCAACAGCCCTTTATGGCAAAAGGTTTGGAAAGATCAGGAATAAAAGGCTCACACCTAAACATAGTCAAAACAATATACCACAAACAAGTAGCCAACTTCAAACTGAATGGAGGAAACTTGAAGCAGTTTCACTAAATCACGGACTAGAGAAGGCTATGCACTTTCTCCCTACCTATTCAATATAGTACTCGAAGTACCTAGCCAGAGCAATTAGACAACAAATGGAGGTCAGAGGTATACAAATTGGAAAGAAAGAAATGAAAATATCACTATTTGCAGATGATATGATAGTATACTTAAGTGACCACAAAAATTCTACTAGAGAACTCCTAAACCTAATAAACAACTTCAGCAAAGTGGCTAGATATAAAATTAAGTCAAACAAATCAGTAGACTTCCTCTACTCAAAGGAGAAAAGAGGAGAAAGAGATTAGGGAAATGACTTCCTTCCCAACAATCACAATTAATATAAAGTACCTTGATGTGACTCGAACCAAGCAAGTGAAAGATCTGTGTGACAAGAACTTCAAGTCTCTGAAAAAAGAAATCAAAGATCTCAGAAGTTGGAATTATTTTCCGTGCTCATGGATTGGCAGGATTAATATAGTAAAAATGGCCATCTTGCCAAAAACAAATCTACAGATTCAATGCAATCCCCATCAAAAATCCAACTCAATTTTTCTTGGAGTTAGAAAGAGCAATTTTTAAATTCATTTGGAATAGCTAAGTACCCAGGATAGTGAAAACTATTTTCAACAATAAGATAACTACTGTGGGAATCACCATCTCTAACCTCCAGAGGTCATATTACAGAGCAATAGAGATAAAAGTGTGTATGGTATTGGTACAGAGGCAAGCAGGTAGATCAGTGGAATAGAATGCAAGACCTAGAAATGAACCTATATACCTATTATCACTTGATCTTTGACAAGAGCTAAAACCATCCAGTGGAAAAAAAGACAGCATTTTCAACAAGAGGTGCTGATTCAAGTGGCAGTCAGCATGTGGAAGAATGCAAATTGGTCCATTATTATCACTCTGTACAAAGCTCAAGTCCAAGTGGATCAAGGACCTCCACATAAAACTAGATACACTGAAACTAATAGAAGAGAAAGGGAGGAAGAGCCTTGAACACATGGGCACAGGGTAAGATTTCCTGAACAGAACACCAATGGCCTAAGCTCTAAGATCAAGAATCAACAAATGGGACCTCATAAATTGCAAAGCTCTGTAAGGCAAAGGACACTGTCATTAGGACAAAACGGCAACCAACAGATTGGGAAAAGATTATTACCAATCCTACATCCATTAGAGAGCTAATACTTAATATATACAAAGAACTCAAGAAGTTACAACTCCAGAGAACCAAATAATCCTATTCAAAATGGGGTACAAATAGAAAAGACCACCTGGAAAAAGAACTTCCTGGTTAGAGATCCTAGAAGAACACAGGACATTGTGTAGAGGTTTGCATCCAGGAAAGGTAGGGTAAGACTTTTTCCCCCTCTCGGATAGGAGCCTTGGAGATTTAGTGACTGTGACTCTGGTTTATAGAAGTTACCTTGAAGAATCAGATGACAGATAAAACATGTCAAAGTGTTCTCGTTCCTATGCTGGGGTGCCAAGTAGAGACAGGAGAAAGCCATGGACATAAGAACGTGAGGAATGGCCTCTGAGGACCCTGTCTTCCCAAGGAGGACCCTGCTTTTCAAAACAGTTTCTGTGACCAAGAGCATAGAACCTTTTCAGCGGAAAAGATATAGACACACATATAGTCAGCTCATAAATCCTAAGAGCATTTTTAAGACTAGAAATATGCTCAGGATCTGCAAATTGTTTCGTAGGTAAGACAGTCTTTGCTGAGCCTGAGAACCTGAGATCAGCTCTAGAACCTATGTGAAGGAAGGAAAGACCTGAATCCTTCGAATTGTTCTCTGACCTCCACATACATGTGCTGTATCTCTCTCTCTCTCTCTCTCTCTCTCTCTCTCACACACACACACACACACACACACACACACACACACACACACACATACACACACACACACACACACACACACACACACACACAGACACACGAAATAATAAAGTGTTATACAGTTTTTAGTATTGATGGAATGTAGATGCCGGGAAGTGTTTTCTTTCTATATTCCCAGAAGAAATAGCAGTGTGATGCAGAAATCAAGAGAGATGGTGTGCCTAGCCAGTACCACCATTATTCACTGGTGTTCTAGGAGGAAACACCAACCCAACAAAGATGGGAGACCAGATATCATTCCCACAGTTTTATCCTAGAACACACCAAAGGGCTTCTGTCTTTTGGCTCATGTCCTTAACTTTATCATTTTTTTTTTGGTTGAATTATTCAGTTTGTTTAAATGTGTACTTCAGAGAGTCTGAATTCTAGACCAGAAATGACTATGCTATGGCATGGCAGAAAGAATGATGTCTTTTCAACACTACCAGGAGCTAAACAACACAGGGCCATTGTGTGTTGAATTCAGTGATGGAAAATTAAAAATTTACGCATGTGTAACTGAATTGTGGCTAAGACTGGCTTAGATGCAGCTATCAGCTACTATTTACAACACAATAAACCAGAAAGATTACCATCATAAATTATCCAAACTGCCTCATGGACCAGTCTTAGTGAACTTGTAAATTGCACTATTGTATAGTGGCTCAGATATACTGCATGCTTGCAAATTCTGCATTGCAAAAAAGCTCATGGTCATAGCGTCTGCTGTGTCAAATGAATATTTCTCTACTGTGCATGTGCATTACATTAGAGTCTAAAAACGACTGGAAATTGGTTATCTACATCCTGCTGTTTAGGTAATAGTAATATTTCCCACAAACTCCAATAACAGTTTTATTTTGGTAAAACATTTGTTAAAAATTAGACTATTATGACTCATCATAGGGTATGTAATGTATATGGAGTAGGCATCTCAGAACTTCTGTCTACCCATGCCATATTGTAAAATGGCTTTCCATTATTTTGAGAAAATCAACAAAAAAATGGGAAATGGTTGCGTTGGCTCATGGTTTCAGAGAATTGGTCTATGGTGGCTTAGTCTTTTTTACCCTGTTCTTGTGGTAGATCAGAATGGTATGAAGTTGTAGTGAAGCAGTGTGTAGAAGCTGGAAATAAAAGAGCAAGAGAAGGGGACCAATGTCATCTTCAAACACATGAATCCAGTGACCAAACTTGTTCCTACTAGGTCCAACCTCCTACAGGTTGCATCAACTCTTGATAGCACATAGACTTGAGATCAAGACTTTAACACCTCTGTAACCACTATCAAAGGATTCGTGTTCCTGAACTGGGTAAAATCATTGAGGATCCTATAAGTAGAAACATTATAGTCAAATAGTGTGTTATATGGTGACTTCAAAGCCACTGGTGCACAGAGTAGTACAAAGAAACACCTTTTACAAAAAGCTCTGGCCTTTTGGCTTGGCTCCTTATTTCTGATCCCGTGTTGACCTCTCTTTTTCATACAGGACCAGTGAGGAATCCTCTCAGGTTTTTCCATGGGGCTCCTAGTATGTTTTAAACAAATATGCTAGGTAGCATATACAAATGCACCTTGAAACACTGTAAGTTATAATCTAGAAGGAATTGAGGCTTAAAATTTTTCACTAAAACTATCTATGAGAGTTCGTTGAGTTTTTTTTTTTCTTTCTTGAGTTTCCTTAGTCTGTTCATTGTTTCCTGATGAGGCTTATCCTCTCTCCTCCCTCAAGGAAGGAAAGATTTAATTTGGAGGAAATAGCTATACAGAAGAAGCAAAGCTGAACGGAATAGCAGAAGTTTTAGAACAATGCGAGTAATGACCGATGGAGGAAACTTAAAGCTATTTTCCTCAACCAAGGGCTTAGCTGATTTTTGTTTGTTTTTCTTTCACTACCTTTAAACTCGTTGTATTTTTTTCTTCCATGATAGGCTTATTGTCTTTATTCTGGGAACTTTGTTATCTTATGTGGGACAACTCTCAGAAACAGTTTCCTCTTGGTATAACTTGATGCTCTATCTCAATTCTTGTGGCAAAGGCCCCCTTTCCCGTAAGGTGAATCTTGTGAGTATAACCTTTCCAGAATGATCCATTGATTTGCCTCTTAGGCCTCCTTTGTCTCACTGCTTAAAATAGTCTAGTTGTTGTTTGTTTGTTTAAATCCCACTCTTTCCTTTGCCCTAGCCTTCTGTTGCCTTGACTCAGTCATTAGCTTCAGTTTCATATGAGTCCCAAACTTCTGAGCCTGCAGAGTAGAGCTTTCTGTTGATAATTGTCATGGTTTGAATATGCTTGGCCCAGGGAATGGCACTATTTGGAGATGTGGCCTTGTTGGAGTAGGTGTGTCATTGTGGGGATGGGCTTAAATATCCTCAACCTAGCTGCCTGGAAGCCAGTATTCTCTAAGCAGCCTTCAGATGAAGATGTAGAATTCCCAGCTCCTGCCGCACCATACCTGCCTCGCTGCTGTCATGTTCCGGCCTTGATGATAATGGACTGAACCTCTGAACCTGTAAACAGCCCCGATTAAATGTTGTCCCTATAAGAGTTGCCTTGGTCATGGTGTCTGTTCACAGCAGTAAAACCCCAAGACAATAATCATACCAAGTGAACAGAACAGCACCAATCCCATGGCAGGTTTATCTGTGTGCTGGTGCAGACAGTCTTGACTCTACCAGAAGCAACAGGAATTATTGAAGATGCCACAGCGCCATTACTTTGTATTTTGATTAACTTATTTTGAGACTTATTTCTAGCCCTGTCTTTTATAGCCTGAAAAAAGATAACTACAATTGATGGTGACTTGGGGGCAAGCTCTTAGCGACTGTTGCTTAGAGGCTATAGTTGTTTGTACTCTATTGTCATCAACTTGGAGTATTTGGCCAAAACATCGAAACGAAAGAGGAAAACCTTCTTAATTGACATTCTTTTAGATGTGCTTCCATGGCATCATGGCCTGATTGTTCATGGTAATTATCAATGTCATAATTTTCCATGTTTTTTGGCAGAGTCTGTCTTCCCCACTGTCCTGAAACTCCACAGAACATACGCCAAGTCTGCTTTGTTTATGATTATACCCATAAAGTCTTACACAATGTCTAGCTAGCATGAGACAATTTTTGAATTTAGACTGGATGAACTAATAACTAATTATACATGTAGGTGACATCATTGAATTTTCCCCCGCTCCTTTCTCTAATAGAATAAAAATTTTATTTATTGTATTTAAACAAAGCTTTACTTATAGTGACTGAAAACGCAAGTATCCTATACCCTACCTTTTGGGCTTGAATCTCAACAGTCTTCCTAGTTGTAATTTTTGAGAAATAAGTATTCATTCTTTTATTTATTAGGTAAACTTGATGGTTTAATGCTACATAGCCTCTGGAACGATGGAGATAGAAAAACCAAAAAGGAGTTAATTCTCTTCAAGCATTACTAAATGTAAGCATGAAAAAAAAGGACAAATAATTGATTACAATAAAAGGTGATCCATTACGACAGTTTTATGTTGCAAAGTAACAGTTTTAGGTATATGTAATGTCTCAGGTTCTATGCCAATACAATTTCTTGATTGATTCCTCAAGTCGTTCTCTGAGTTATGCTCCTCCCCATGCCCCAGGGAGAAAACAGAGACACAGTGAATTAAAGCTTTCGAAACCTATGACTGAGCAATCTATTTGAGTTCTAAACAAACTCTCTTTACTTCATAGAGTGTGATTAAGAATCATGGCTTCACAGAATACAGCAAATACAGAGGCGTATGCCAGCAGGAAACCACTGAACTGAGAACAGGACCCCTGTTGAAGGAATCAGAGAAAGAACTGGAAGAGCTTGAAGGAGCTTGAGACCCCATATGTACAGCAATGCCAACCAACCAGAGCTTCCAGGGACTAAGCCACTACCTAAAGACTATGCATGGACTGACCCTGGACTCTGACCCCGTAGGTTGCAATGAATATCTAGTAAGAGCACCAGTGGAAGGGGAAGCCCTGGGTCCTGCGAAGACTGAACCCCTAGTGAACTAGACTGTTGGGGAGAGGGCAGCAATGGGGGGAGGGTTGGGAGGGGAACACCCATAAGGAAGGGGAGGGGGGAGGGGGATGTTTACCCGGAAACCGGGAAAGGGAATAACACTCGAAATGTATATAAGAAATACTCAAGTTAATAATAATAAAAAAAAAAAAAAAGAATCATGGCTTCAATTCTTCATATGTGGAGCCCCTTAAGAACAATTAAGCTAAATAAGTAAGAAGAGGCACATAGATAATGACGACTCTGTTACTTTTTGAACATTCATGTATGCCATGCATTACAGTAGCCATTTTACAGAAGGCATTTTTCTTTCTCCTTAAAAGTAACTCTAAAGAATCATTCTCTCTTCACATCACTAGACGATAAGTGAGCTGCTGAAGCACACGCCAGCTGAGACGAGGCCACAAAAACGTAAACAGCAGAGGACTGCCAGGTTGGAGTTCAGTCAGAGATGAATCTAACCTTCAAGAGACTGGAGGCCCCAGGGGGTTTAGAGGTCTAGTGGGGTAGGTGGGGTGGGGACATTCTCAGGGAGACAGGGGGTGCAGAGAGGAGGTATGGGATTTGGAACAGTCAGATGGTGGACCGGCAGGGGAATAAAATCTGGAGTGTAAAAAATAATAATAAAAAATAAGTTGCCAAATAAGTGTTACTGTCATAAGGACAGTCAGAGGGGGAGTGAGGGTCTGAAATAATTTAAGATGTTGGACCTTTTTTCTTAACAAACCTCTTCCCCACATTCTACACAGCAAGAGAAACACTATGAAAACAAACTACAGAAATGATTCCTGAAGATATATTATTAACAAATATTGCTTTAAAATGACTCTTTTGATACTTTTTTCTATTTCTTAATTTACTGAGACCTTTGTCTGTATATATTAACATAGGCTAAATAAATATATCCTCCTCAATGACAAGATGATATTCTTTTTGTGTGTGTGTGATTTCATGCCTTTTTTTTATTGGATAATTTTTATTTACATTTCAAATGTTATTCCTTTTCCCGATTTCCTGCAGATAAGCCCCCTACTCCATCCTCCTCCCCTTCTTTTATAAGGGTGTCCCCTCCTCATCCAGCCCCTCCACTTCCCACTCCACTGACATTCCCCTACACTGAAGTTTCCAGCCTTGGCAGGACCCAGGGCTTCTTCTTCCATTGGTGCCCAACAAGGCCATCCTCTGCTACATATGCAGCTGGAGCCATGGGTCAGTCCATGTATGTCTTTGGGTAGTGGTTTAGTCCTGGGAGCTCTTGACGATTGGCATTGTTGCTCTTATGGGGTTGCAAGCTTCTTCAGCTCTTCCAATCCTTTCCATAATTCCTCCAACAGGGGTCCCATTCTCAGTTCAATGATTTGTTGCTAGCATTCCCCTTTATATTTGACAGGTTCTGGTTGTACCTCTCAGGAGGCACCTAGATCAGGCTACTGTCAACATACACTTCTTAGCTTCATCAAGCTTATCTAGTTTTGGTGGCTGTATATATATGGGCCACTTGTGGGGCAATCTCTGAATGACCATTCCTTCAGTCTCTGCTCCAAACTTTGCCTTCATGCCATCTCCTATGAATATTTTTGTTTGTCCTTTTAAGAAGGAGTGAAGCATCTGCATTTTGGTCATCCTTCTTGTTGAGCTTCCTGTGGTCTGTGGATTGTATCTTGGGTAATTTGAGCTTTTGGGCTAATATCCATTTATCAGTGAACACATACCACATGTGCTTTTCTGTGATTGGGTTACCTTACTCAGGATGATATTTTCTAGTTCAATTCATTTGCCTATAAATTTCATGAAGTCACTGTTTTTGATAGCTGAGTAGTATTCCATTATGTAGATGTACCACATTTTCTGTATCCATTCCTCTGTTGAAGGGCATCTGGGTTCTTTACAGCTTCTGGCTATTATAAATAAGGCTGCGATGAACATAGTGGAGCACGTGTCTTTGTTATATGTTGGGGCATCTTTTGGGAATATGCCCAAGAGAGGTATAGCTGGATCCTCAGGTAGTTCAATGTCCAATTTTCTGAGAAACCTCCAGACTGATTTCCAGAGTGGTTGTACCAGTTTAAAAATCCCACCAACAATGGAGGAATATTCCTCTTTCTCCACATCCTTGCCAGCATCTTTTGTTACCTGAGTTTTTGATCTTACCCATTCTGACTGGTATGAGGTGGAATCTCAGGGTTGCTTTGGTTTGCATTTGCCTGATGACTAAGGATGTTGAGCATTTCTTTAGGTGCTTCTCAGCCATTTGAAATTCCTCAGCTGACAATTCTTTGTTTAGCTCTGTACCGCATTTTTTAATAGGGTTATTTGATTCTCTGAAGTCTAACTTCATGAGTTTTTTGTTAATTTTGGATATTAACCCTCTATCAGATGTAAGATTGGTAAAGATTTTTTTAACCAATCTGTTGGTTCCTGTTTTGTCCTAACGACAGTGTCCTTTGCCTTACAGAAGCTTTGCAGTTTTATGAGGTCCCATTTGTCCATTCTTGATCTTAGAACATAAGCCATTGGTGTTTTGTTCAGGAAAATTTCCCCAGTGCCCATGTGATCAAGACTATTTCCCACTTTTTCTTTTATTAGTTTGAGTATATATGGTTTGATGTGGAGGTCCTTGATCCATTTGGACCTAAGCTTTCTACAGGTTGATAAGAATGGATCCATTTTCATTTTTCTACATGCTGATTTCTGGTTGAAGCAGCACCATTTATTGAAAATGCTATCCTTTTTTGATTGGATGGTTTTAGCACCTTAGTGAAAGATCAAGTGGCCATAGGTGTGTGAGTTCATTTCTGGGTCTTCAATTCTATGCCACTGATCTACCTGCCTGTCTCTGTACAAATACCATACAGTTTTTATAACTATTGCTCTGTAATACTGCTTGAGGTAGGGATGGTGATTCCCCTGGAAGTTCTTTTATTGCTGAGGATATTTTTCATTATCCTGGGACTTTTGCTATTCCAAAGGAATTTGTGAAATGCTCTTCCTAACTCTATGAAGAATTGAGTTGTAATTTTGATGGGGATTGCCTTGAATTCGTAGATTGCTTTTGGCAAAATGGGCATTTTACTGTATTAATCCTGCCAATCCCTGAGTATGGGAGGTCTTTCCATCTCTGAGATCTTCAATTTCTTTCTTGAGAGACTTGAAGTTCTTGTCATACAGATCTTTCACTTATTTGGTTAGAGTCACACCGCGGTATTTTGTGTTATTTGGGACTAATGTGAAGGGTGTCATTTCCCTAATTTCTTTCTCAGCCTGTTTATCCTTTGAGTAGAGAAAGGCTACTTATTTGTTTGAGTTAATTTTATACCCAGCCAGTTTGCTGAAGTTGTTTATCAGGCTTAGTAGTTCTCTGGTGGAACTGTTGGGGTCACTTAAGTGCACTATCATATCATCTTCAAATAGTGATACTTTGACTTCTTCCTTTCCAATTTGTATCCCTTTGACCTCCTTTTGTTGTCTGATTTCTCTGCCTAGGACTTCAAGTACTATGTTGAATAAGTATGGGGAAAATGGGCAGCCTTGTCTAGTCCCTGATTTTAGTGGAATTGCTTTAAGTTTCTCTCAATGTAGTTTAATGTTAGCTACCGGTTTGCTGTATATTGCTTTTACTATGTTTAGGTATGGTTCTTGAACTCCTGTTCTTTCCAGGACTTTTATCATGAAGGGGTGTTGAATTTTGTCAAATGCTTTCTCAGCAACTAATGAAATGATCATGCAGTTTTGTTTTCCTTTGAGTTTGTTATATAGTGTATTACATTGATGGATTTCTGTATATTGACCCATTCCTGCATCCCTGGGCTGAAGCCTACCTGATCATGATGGAGATCATTTTGATGTGTTCATGAATTTGCTTTGTGAGAATTTTGTTGAGTATTTTTGCATCGATATTTGTAAGGGAAATTGGTCTGAAATTCTCTTTCTTTGTTTGGTCTTTGTGTGTTTTAGGTATAAGCATAATTATGACTTCATAGAAGGAATTTGGTAGTGCTCCATCTGGTTCTATTTTGTTGAACATTTTGGACTGTATTTGTGGAAAGCCGCAATAACATTCGCCACCACAAGATGGCGCTGACTTCCACTGCGCCCCACGTGGAAAACCGGGATAGCATTCGCCATTACAAGATGGCACTGGCTTCTGCCGCGCCAGCCCGACTTCCTTTCAGGAAGCTAGCTTTGTGCGCATGTGCAAGAGTGTGTTCTTGCCAGGTCTTTGCCCACTCCGGGGCGTGCCTATGAGATCATGGGTAAGCGACCAATCAGGTGTGGATGCGCTGTGCTAGAGTTTTATAAGCAGCGCCTTTCTGGGCCCCGGGTCTCTCCTCTTCAAGATGTAATAAACGCTTTGCTGCAGAAGGATCCTGGTGTCCGCGCGTGCGTTCCTGCTGGCGAGACGTTGGGTGCGGACATGTATTGGTATGAGGTCCTCTATGAAGGTCTGATAGAATTCTACACTAAGTCCATCTGGTCCTGGGCTCTTTTTGGTTGGGAAACTTTTAATAACTGCTTCTATTCCTTTAGGAGTCATGGGGTGGTTTAGATGGTATATCTGATCATGATTTAACCTTGGTACCTGGTATTTGTCTAAAAAAGTGTTCATTTTCTCCAGATTTTCCAGTTTTTTGGAAATAGGATTTTGTAGTAGGATCTGATGATTTTTTTGAATTTCCTCACATTCTGTTGTTACATATCCCTTTCATTTCTGTGTTTGTTAATTTGGATACTGTCTCTGAGCCCTCTGGTTAGTCTGGAAAAGGGTTTATCTATCTTGTTGATTTTCTCAAAGAACCAGCTCTTGGTTTAGTTGTTTCTTTGTATAGTTCATTTTGTTTCTACTTGGTTGATTTCAGCCATGAGTTTGATTATTTCCTGCCTTCTACTCCCCTTGAATGTATTTGCTTCTTTTTGCTGTAGAGCTTTTATGTATGCTATCAAGATGCTAATGGATGCTTTCTTCTGTTTCTTTTTGAAGGCACTCAGAGCTATGAGTTTTCCTCTTAGCACTGCTTTCATTGTGTCCCATATGTTTGGGTATGTTGTGCCTTCATTTTCATCAAATTCTTAAAAGTCTTTAATTTCTTTCTTTATTTCTGTTTTGACTAAGTTATTGAGTAGAATGTTGTTCAACTTCCATGTATATATGGGATTTCTGTCATTTTTGTTGTTATTGAAGACCAGCCTTAGTCCGTGGAGATCTGATAGGATGCATGGGATTATTTCAATCTTCTTTTATCTGTTGATGCCTGTTTAGTGATTGATTATATGGTCAACTTTGGAGAAGTTACCGTGAGGTGCTGAGAAGAAGGTACATTCTTCTGTTTTGTGATGAAATGTTCTATAAATATATGTTAAGTCATTTGGTTTATACCTTCTGTTAGTTTCTCTATGTCACTGCTTAATTTGTTTCCATGATCTGTCCATTGGTGAGAGTGGGGTGTTGAAATCCCCTACAATTATTGTGTGAGGTGCAATGTGTGCTTTGAGCTTTATTAAGCTTTCTTTTTTGAATGTAGTTGCCCTTGAATTTGGAGCATACATATTAATGAGTGAGAGTTCATCTTGGTTCATCATTTTTCCTTTGATGAATATGAAGTGTCCTTCCTTATCTTTTTTGATAACTTTTGGTTAAATGTCAATTTTATTTGATATTAGAATAACTATTCCAGCATTTTTCTTCAGACCATTTGCTTGTAAAGTTGTTTTCTAGGTTTTTAGTGTCTGTCTTTGTCTCTGAGTTGTGTTTCCTATATGCAGCAAAATGCTAGGTCCTCTTTCTATCCAGTCCTCTAGTCTGTGTCTTTTCATTAGAGAATTGAGTCCATTGATGTTGAGATATTAAAGAATAGTGATTGTTCCTTCCTGTCATTTTTGTTGTTAGAGGAGGAATTATGTTTGTGTGTCTCTCTTCTTTTGGTTTCGTTGCAAGGAGATTACTTTCTTGCTTTTCTACAGTGTAGTTTCCCTCCTTGTGTTGGAATTTTCCATCTATTGTCCTTTGTAGGGCTGGATTTGTAGAAAACTATTGTGGAAATTTGGTTTTATCATGGAATATCTTGGTTTCTCCATCTATGTTGTTGAGAGTTTTGCTGGATATAGTAGCCTTGGCTGGCATTTGTGTTCTCTTAGGGTCTGTATGACACCTGCCCAGGATCTTCTGGCTTTCATAGTTTCTGTTGAGAAATTTGGCATAATTGTGATAGGTCTGCCTTTATATGTTACTTGACCTTTTCCCCATACTGCTTTTAAAATTCTTTTTGTGTTTTGTGCATTTGGTGTTTTGAGCATTATGTAATGGGAGGGATTTCTTTTCTGGTCCAATCTATTTGGAGTTCCGTAGGCTTCTTATATGTTTATGGTCATTTCTTTCTTTAGGTTAGGGAAGTTTTCTTTTATAATTTTGTTGAAGATACTTACTGGCCTTTTAAGTTGGGAGTCTTCATTCTCTTCTTTACCTCTTATCCTTAGGTTTGATCTTCTCATTGTGTCCTGGATTTTCTGGATGTTTTGAGCTAGGAGCTTTTTGAATTTTACATTATCTTTGATGGTTATTTCCATGTTTTCTATGGTATCTTCTGCCCCTGAGATTCTCTCTTCTATCTCTTGTATTCTGTTGGTGATGCTTGCATCTATGACTCCTGATCTCTTCCTTATGTTTTCTATCTCCAGGGTTGTCTCCCTTTGTGCTTTCTTTCATTTCTATTTCCATTTTAAACTCCTGGATGGTTGTGTTCATTTCCTTCATCTGTTTGGTTGTGTTTTCCTGTAATTCTTTAAGAGATTCTTTAATGGGGTTGGGGATTTAGCACAGTGGTAGAGCGCTTGCCTAGCAAGTGCAAGGCCCTGGGTTCAGTCCTCAGCTCTGGAGGAAAAAAAAGAGATTCTTTAATGGATTTTTGTGTTTCCTCTTTAAGGTCTTCTACTTGTTTACTTGTATATTTTTTTAAGGGAGTTATTTATGTCCTTCTTAAAGTCTCCATCATCATCATCATAAAATGTGATTTTACATCCAAGTCTTGCTTTTCCAGTTGTTTGAATATCCAGTATTTGTGTTGGTGGGAGAACTGGACTCTGATGCTGCCAAGTAGTCTTGGTTTCTGTTGCTTAGTTTCCTATGCTTGACTCTCGCCATCAGGTTGCCTTTCATGTTAGCTTATCTTGCTGTCTCAGACAGTTGCTTGACATTCCTGCAGGCTTTTGTGTCAGCACTCCTGTAGATTGCTTTCTTTCCAGCTGAATCTGGGAACAGAGAGCTGCTCCTGGGTTTGTGTGACCTGAAGCCTCCAGGTGGGTTGCTTGACACAGAAGAGTTGGTCTTACCTCTGCTCTCGGGTGTGTCAGAGCTCCATGTGACTGGTTTTTCACAATAGGCTCAGGCAGAAACCCAAAGGATTCTGCCCTTGACTGCTCCTAGGTCCCTGTGCCCAGAGGGCACAGATGACACTAGGCGATTTCCTCTTGGGTCAGGAATGTGGGCAGAAAGTTGTTTGTCTCCTCTGAGTTCTCAGGAGTGTCCGCACTTCTGAGGGTCTACCTCTCTCCCCAACAGGATTTGGGTGCAGGAGGCTGTGGGATTGGTTCAGTTCAGTAGATGATATTCTTTAAGAACTTCAACACATACTGAATTTCAGCACTGAAGTTTGACTATTTCCTTCCCTCCTGTCTGCCTTCCTCCCTCTCTCTTTCCCTCCCTCCCTCCCTTTCTCCCTCCCTCCCTTCCTCCCTCCCTCCTCTTTCTTTCTTTCTTTCTTTCTTTCTTTCTTTCTTTCTTTCTTTCTTTCTTTCCCTTTTGGGGTGTGTGTGTGTGTGTGTGTGTGTGTGTGTGTGTGTTTGTGTTTGTCCCCATCTGGACTCCTGCATTTTTAGTGTCCCCAAAGATATGTTTTATAGCTTTTAAATGTTGCCAGGATAATTCAAACAACATTTACCACTATCAACTCGTGTGGAAAACTACAGTTGCTCCCTATGGGGGAAAAATGAAGCGTTGGTTAGTGTGCATATTACCAGTGAGGACAGCAAAGGCCTTCTGCATTCTTGTTTCTTCAACCAAAACTCATTCATCCATGGACCAATCTGCTCCTAAATTTGTAAACAGCTGTCCAGTAATAAACTCACTAAAATAGATAATATTTCCCAGCAATTGCATCTAGTTGCATAAATGGTTTTATTGCTATCCTTCCCATCTCAGTGGTATTCATGAGCTGTTATGGTGACAAAAGGGAAGAAGAACAGTTAATATAAACTTGAGGATATGACTTAGAAATCAAGGGTATAATCACCTTTTCTGTCTTAAAACACTTCTTTGTCTTTCTAATTTAGATTGTGTGTCTTTTGAGCCTGGATCACATATTTTTCATGCCTGGTACAGTGCCAGATTCCTGAGTGTTAAACAAATAATTAATCTTCATAACAATTGCATGTAGAGGAAGAGCCATGGTTATTAAAGGATACCTTAACATCCAATGGAAGTCTGCTTTGAAAAACCAATGTGTGTGTCTGTGTGTGTGTGTGTGTGTGTGTGTGTGTGTGTGTTTCTGTCTGTCTCTCTGTGTGAATAGCTAGCTGTGCATTAAAGTTCATCATTTTACTTTTTAGATTCTTTGTTCTGTGTACAAAGGAATTCAGCTCTGCCATCAGTGCTAATGTTGAACTAAGGTTTCAGGAAGCTAACACATATTATTAACACTACTAAACATAATAAACCCAAGGATTCATTATGATTTTGAATCTATGCTCTTAACATTTTTTTCCTGGTATTTTACACAGCAAGAGAAACTTCTATCATAACAAGTTACAGAGATAATCCCAGAAAGTATAGTCTTAATAAACCTTTTCTTTAACAAAAGACTATTTTGACATTAACAGAGGCCAGATGAGTCTCCCTCAGTATCATATAGATGACAGCCATCAAGAACTTCAACATATACTTTTGGGGACTGGGAAGACGGCTCAGTGAATAAAAGGATAAAACCCTTACTCTTCAAGCAGGGCAGGCATGTAACTGCTTATAATCTCAGCACTCAAGAGGCAGAGGCAGGAGGTGAATGGGGCAAGTAGGTTAGGTAGACACATACAATCAAACATGCACATCTACTCACCTAAACACACACACACACACACACACACACACACACACACTAATCCTTAAATTTGGACACATTTTATGTTACTATATCCTATTCTCTTTCCTTTCCAATGGCTATTGCATAATGCAGAATCTAACTAGACCCCAATATATAATATTTGATGTATCTTTATGTTTAGTCCAATTTTTTGTGGATCTGGTGAAGCAAACCTAATGTTGTTTTTTGTTTAAAGGTACTGGTGCCATAGTACTGGACATATCAAGTGTGGTCCTCTGTCTGTCTTTACTAACAGCACAAGAAGACACTATTATATGATTAGATGGTTTTACTGGAAGGACGAAGAGGGAATCTGTCACTTTTCTCATTTCAGTGACCGTATGCAGACAGAAGTAATTATAAGAGTGTAGCATTTGTTTCAGTTTATGATTCAAGTGGATTCAATCCATCAAGGCAAGGGAAGGCATGGTAATGGGAACATGAGATAGTCGTTCAAATCATTGCAATTGACAGTAGGCAGACACACAAGGGGCAGAAGAGAGGGTAAGCTATAACTCACAAAGGCCCACTTCTAGTTGACCTATCTCTGCCAGCTGTGTTTTGTCTCCCACCTCACAGGTTCTATAATCTCCCAAGACAATGCCACCATCTAGGAGCCAGGTTTTCAAACATGTGAGTCTCTAGGGGAATGTTCATATTCAAATCATAGTAGGGCACTTGGTATTCAAGTCTGACCACTCCTACTTAAAAGGGAAACAGAGTCCACCTGTTCAAGGAGCTTGTGGAAGCAACTTGTGCACAGGAATGGATTTTGAAATGACCCTGGGGAACTATTTAACTTCTCTATTATGCAGACTCTGCTTATTATCCTACATAATGAGGATTTCAGGATGGCTTCTAGAACTCCATGATAACTACATATAAATTACTTGTCATAGAATAACTTTCAATGGGAGCTAATTTTCTTTCTCTGCATTCCCTTTGTCTTTGTACTCTTTCAGTCTAGGCGCTCCATTTACTCTGTACCATTTCATTATTATTTAAAATGAACCATCACAAACTCGATTGGATCGGGCTCTCCATTGTAAACCGGGAAGTGGTGAGATGAAGCAGATTGCATCTAGACGGAAGTGTTTGCAGCTCCTCCGTATCCTAGCAACTGCTCTGATATTCTGCTTGAAGTCATCTTCAGATATGGTATTAAATCCCTCTCTGAATGCAACAGTGCTGCCCAAGAGGGAAGGGATGTCTACAAAGGTGGCCACTGTTTTTTTCCTGGGAGTCAGGCAGATGGGAGAAGAACATGATTTCACATTGCATCTTAGTTTCTGACATAACCATGGTACGATCTATTGCCAGAGTGGGCCATCACCATTGAAAACGTGCCTCATTAGATTAGTAATCTTAGAAAGGGGAGTGTGGAAACTATGTTACACTAGGTAGAAGTTAAAAGTTTAGAAGGATTTTTTTTAATTGAAAATCTCCTTCAAAGGCATTAGCATGTTCAAAGGCTATAGTTTAGTTTCATTAAATCTTTATGTATGCCTTCTATGTTTGAGACATTGGAATTAGGTTTACATATCCCAAATGTTATGAGGCATAATTGCATTGAAGACATAGGGTAGAAATAGGAATAGACTTTCAGTGGGTGGCATTCAACCAGAGCCAATGTGAAGACAATAAATTCTTATCAATGGGTATAATATGAAAGTGAGACATGATACAGAATACATGATAAAGAATACAGGTGAAGTTAAGTTCCCCTACTAGTAACATTATCTAGTGCAGCCTTAGTGTAGGTTAATGACCCCCATTGTCCTTCTTTAGAACTAGACAACATGTAGAGATGACCAAGACAATACCATTTAGCTAAGTCAGATGGCAATTCATTCTGCTAGCAAATGTTTCTAAATGCACAAGACAGGAAAGAGATGACACAATACAGTGTCATGTTCCCACAAAAGGAAAGCCTTCAATAAATCCAAACTCCACCACTTGTAAGGTATACGACTTTGTACAATTCACTTAATCTATCTGAGAATTAATGATCTTACATGCAAAATGGAATTAGTATTTTATTTGGCCTGTTCTACAAAGGGGATAACTACGAGAAAGTAAATAAATTAAAACTTTTAGAAAATGATGGATTGTCTATTTACTAGACATTATTAGAGATTCCATTAAGGTTAATGGCAAAAAAATGTCTCTGGAAACCTAGGCTTAGTTAAGATGAACATGCTTTTCTGCTTTATTTCCATACATAAGAGGAATGATGAAGGTTTCTTTCAGGTTTGTCTTTTATTTAGGTACTTATTCCTATGTGTCTGTAGATCTTAAAGCCAGAGGAGTAGTAAGATTCTGGTAAAAACTCAGACAATCATTTATGTATCACTAGATGCAAGAAATGATGAATGGCAAAACATTTGAAGGAAAATTGTTTTCCGAATACTCTCAGAAGATTAGCAGAGGAAACATATTTTTTTTAATCAATGAAACATGTGTCTTTTAGCATGTATCCTTAATGTCTCGTTGCACTCATCAGAGACCCTCACACATTTATTAGGTTTTGTGAAAAGTACATTGTGTTGGCCCCTGTATGACAAGAATGGAGAGATAAGAATGTGGGTAATGCAAGATCCTTATGTAGATTCTTCACTCTCGGTTAAACATGCTCTAAGTCCAAGCAAGACATTTGATGTGTTACAAAGATGTTTTCTGTGGTTCGGCAGAAGTATTTCTCCATAAAAATAGTCACCACTGTAAATGTGCTGAGTTGTTCCAATAAATAGCTTCTATTGGGATCATTTGTGCCAGTAATCCTGGCAAAGATTAAGGATTCTGCCAAATTGGGAAAGACAAAAGACAGAGAACACTGCTTTTTTTTCTATGTTAGGTGAGAACAGACTATAACTTTGGGCTGTGTCCAGGATAAATATTCTCACACTTTCTGTTTAGCTGACTGAGAGGGAAAATTGTGTGCAAGTTCCTGACAGGAACTGCAACAGGATATGCTGTTTCTTTCTAGTTCCTCTTCCCACTGCACCAAAAGGGTAAAAGACAGCAAAGCACTTAAGGAAAAGACGGCAAGATACATGTTGATTTAGAACATTGGTGAACTGTTTTAGTAGTGAGAAGAAGGATAAGGATGTGGAGATCTCAAGAAAGAACATCAGGAAATACCAACAGAACACATGAGGTGGTAAGGTTTGAAAGATAGGGATCCAAATGACAATGTTAATCCACTGTCAATGGTTTGTCAGTTCTTAGCTCAGGAGTTTTTGTTGTTGTTTTTGTTTTTGTTGTTGCTGTTTGTTTTTTAATTAGTCATGCCATTCATTTACATCTCAAATGATATCCCACTTCCTGGTTACCCCTCCACAAGCCCTGCATCCCACATCTACTCTCTCCCTCCTCTTTGCCTGTATGAGGGTGCTTCCTCACCCCCAACTCTCTCCCACCCTACTGCTCCAACATCCCCCCTGCATTGGAGCATCAAATCTCCACAGGTCCAAGGGCCTCCTCTCCCACTAAAGTCAGACAAGGCCATCCTCTGCCACATATGCAGAGCCATGGGTCCCTCCATGTATATTCTTTGGTTGGTGGTTTAATCCCTGGGTGCTGTGGGAGATCAGGTTGTTCTTCCTACAGGGTTGCCATCCCTCTCTGCTCCTCCAGTCCTTCTGCCAGCTCCCCCACTGAGGTCCTGACGGTTGCTCCAAGCATCCACTTCTGCACTGATCAGTTGCTGTCTGAACTTCCCAGGACACCCACATCAAGTTCCTGGCAGCAAGCGCCTCTTGGTAACAGCAACAGTCAGGTTTGGTGTCTGCAGACAGGATGGATCCCCAGGTGGGGCAGTCCCCAGATGGGATGGCCCTTCCTTCAGTCTCTGCTTCAGTTTTGTCCCTGTTCTTCTTTTGCATGGGAACATTTCTGGGATAAAAACTTTGAGATGGGTGGGTGGCCCCATCCCTCCACTGGGGGACCGTGCCTATCTATTGGAAGTGGTCTCTACAGGCTTTATCTCCTTCTTTGCTCATTTAGGCTAAAGTCATTACTTTTGGGTCTTGGGAGCCTCTCCTTGCCCTGGAGTCTGGGACCCTCCAGTGGCTATCCCCAGTTCCTCATCCTCCACCTCCAACCCGCTACATATAGATATAATTTTGAGTTCAAATAATGTCATTCTGTTTTTACACTTCAGATTGTTTATTTACTGAAATGAATCAACATGATAGGTCTCTGGCTCATGAAAGAGTGTCTAAGGCAAGGTTAATATTCCATGTATGTCTTAGACAGCATTCGTGCCCACCCCTTCCTTCTTCTCTTGTAAATTCTATATATTAAAATAACACCGTGTTCTTATTTGTGTTCTCTCTATTCTTTCCTCTCCCCCCAAATATAGAATAAATAAATAATATCCTTCAATCATTTTCTCTGAGATAAATATGATCAAATATCGATGTACAACTCCGTTCTTATTACTTTGCTTTATACTTCTTAAAAGGTACTTCTATAAATATACAAATAAAATTTCACATCTTGATACTTTTGTTGAAAAATGTTAATGCCTTCATGGGAACATGGGAATACCTGGTAGAAAGAAGGACTGTGCAGCGTGCGTCAGAATAGGAGTTTTGATTTTGCCTTTGGGCAACTTAATTTCCCTGAGGCTCTTCTTTACGTGGAAAATCTAGTAGGGCATACTCAGTGATAGTAATTACCACTTCATAGACAAACTGACAGAATTTCATAAAATATGATTCGCCACCCTAGAAAAATTTCAACCTTGTCTATTATCATCACTTTTATTTTTTAGATCGTTTTGGCTCTGAGCACCAAAGTATGGCTTGAACCTTCGGTTTCTTTTTTTTTTTCCCCACAGAGTTATGGATAAGGCAGTTTCCGAATTAATAGTACAGATTTTCCAAGATTGATCTCCTTATGTCTAAAAGAAAATGATAGAGTTATAATATTTTTTTGATGTGCAGTTTGAGTACACTTTATAGAGAACAGATAAGTTTGGCTGTTTGGTCTTTGCCTCTGACTTATCGCCCTTTCTGTCCTCGAATGATGCTTATTAGGAGAGCGATCCATCGAAATATAAATTGAGAATGAGAAGGAAATATCAATTTATTTCTTGCTGAGCAGATACTCAGCGGACTCTTTGAAAGGCTTTCTGGTTGAGAGGTTGGCTTTCTTCAGAAGTTATGCCCTACACCTTTTTTTGTTGTTTTGAGACATCATGTGGCCCAGAATGCATGGAAACTCTCTATGGAGATCACACTGGCATTGAATTCAGAAGGTGTGTGTGCTGCTTATCAAGTGCCAACATCAAATGAATATGCCACCGTTTCGGGCTAAACTAGAATTCTTGATTCATCTTCATTCCCTTAAATTTAGGAGGGAAGACTGGGTACTCGAGGTGTGATGTGGCTTGCCCTCCCACCACAGAACCTAGGAAAGGATTAAGATGAGTGTTTTGAAGATGTTCCGTAGGGAGAAGTCTGTACTTGAGGGCTCATCTGTTCGCCCCTGAGATGAATGTAGCCGAGAGTGACAGTGTAATTATGAACGGAGATGCATGAAACAGAAGCTGCTGTAGGGTGTGAAACATGTGCAGAGAGGTGGGAATGGGGACTAGGTTTGCATTTAAGACTGACTCAAACCACTTAAGGGCAAAAATCTTTCAATGAAGCGGATAATTGAAAATGTGCTATTTTCATAGACAAATTAAGAATGGGGTAATTTTAAGGGAAGACAGAAAGAAAACATTAGGAACATAGGGAGAATGATGTGGGAGTTACACTCCTTATAAAAATAGCATATAATTTATAGGGTTCTATACTCTTTAAGGAGCATGCAGGGACTGGCCCTACACCCCCTAGACATTTGTAGTAGATGTGTAGTTTGGCTTTCATGCCGGTCACCTAACAATTGGAGCGGGGGCTGTCTCTGATGGTGCTGCTTGCCATTGGATCCGCTTCCCTAACTTTAGTGCCTAGTTGAGCCTCAGTGGGAGAGGAGGTGCTTAATTCTGAGACTAGATTTCCCAGGGTGGGGTGGTACCAAGTGCAGCTTCCTTTTCTCTGAGGGGAAGGGAAATGGAATAATGGGGAGAGGGATTTGTAAAGGTGGGGCTGGGAGAAGAAGATGGACGGAGGACTGCAATCAGAATGTAAAGTGAATAAATAAATTGTTGAGAAAAATGTCAAAGGATCATCTCAAAATAACTGAATCAAGTTGTAATGCCATAATGTATCCACAGTTCGTGCTTTAATTGCACCATTACCCAGAGGAAAAAATGTCCTCATTCTTCATTAAATTTAAAAATATTAAACTGTTCCTTGAATTGAGAATTAAACAAAAGAAAGGAAATGGTTAACAGAAACAAGGTAAGTAAGAAGTTGACAGTAGAAAACTGAGAAATCACTGTGTTTCCTCTGGGCTAGAAGACACCTAGGCACCACTACACAAATTATTGATAGCATGATATTAAATAAACAGAGGGAACACATTAAAGCTATTGAATGTTAGTATGCATGTAGAGTCATGCTTACAAAAGTTTACTAGGTAACAGTAGTACATATGGTTATTAAATTTAAACATTTCAAATCTTTATGGCAGCAATAAAGAGGATTTATAGTAACCAACAATTTCAGAGTCATTAATATGTCTTCATTTGCCTCCTACCTTAACAAAATATGAACACTTTGTCAATTTCCTCGGAGAAATTTCTGTGCAATTAACATTCTGGTGTTGACTTTGAGCTTTTAGAAAGGTTATATCCACTCATTTTTCAAAGGAAAAAGAAGTTCTACTCTATAGAAAGATGCCTGCTGAGAAACTAACTTTCCCATAGGCATAATTTTAATATCAAAATGCTGTAACACAGAGACCACAATCCTAGGTAGTATTAAGAAAAACCACAGGGTACTAGGTACTATCATCAACAAAGGATTATCAAGGCCACATTCAAGGGAGAATAGCTTTGCTGAGAAGGGGTGAAGCTCTGGAGACATATAATATGAATGATCAGGGAAAACTCTGCCAATATACAAGAAAGAGGACAGGGAACGATTGAGAGCCATATTTTCTCTATAATCAGACTGTGGAAAAAAAATGAAAGGGCTTCTTAGGAATTGAAGGGAAGACCTTAAGACAATCAACGGAGATTAAAGTTGAGGTTTATAGTGGTATTTGCTTCAATTTGTAGGCACGTTTGACTAATATAAATGAAAAGTCTACCAACCTGAAAGTGTTTTGTGTTTTTTTTTTACTGCCAGTACAAAGAAAAACTGCAAAGTGTTCTAGTATAAATATTCTTATTCACAAATTCCTTTTTAATTCACCTACTATGGTAAACCTTTATAGAAATGTTATCAACATGGCAGACAGGATCTAGGTCTGTTCTCCTTTACTTGTTATTTTAATTAATTCATTCAACAAGCATTTACTGAATACCTTTCATAAGTCCTATGGTATCTGTTATTGATGCAATAGACAATCCTTGTATAAATTATTCTTCTTAAAGCTTCCTCACTTACTGGGAAATCAAATAATAAAATGAAGAGTGTTAAGCGTCAGTATGATGCTGAAGGTTATAGAAGTTAACCCCAGAATCAGAATAGGGTTTTCTAAGAATGAAGTCTACTTCAGAATAAGATATAGTATACAGGAGACAATAATTTAACTTATTTAAATAGTACAACACTATGCTAAATGCTTCACTTGATGTAATTATCAGTAATTTAGTACCTATGCAAACTTAGAAATTACCATAGTATTATTTATGAATGGAATGTTCAGTGTCCTAGGCATTTACTTTCGTATCTGAATTGTACTTATTCTTCTGAGATTTAAAACACATTTGTGATTTACATTTATTGATAAGGTAACAGACATTAAGCACCTTAGATAGATCTTCCCACTAGATAGTGGCTTGTGAAATAAATCTGCCTCCAAACACTACATACCTATGAAATACTCTAATATAAGAAAAAGCAGCACATATATTTTACAATATACAAGTAACCAGTTCAAGGAATTCTAATTATTATAAGACAATTTATATGAGAGCTTAACATCACGCTATACGCTTAGTATAACTTCACCCTTTTCTTCCAGCCTCACATCCTCATACATTCTCATCACTGTAATAGCACTGAATCTTCCCTTGCCCCAAGATGTTTCTCTTAATTCCATGGCTACTCATGATCTCTAGATCCCTGCTATACAGTGTGTAAAAAATGTAGAGGAGGTTAAAAACTCTTGTTTCTCTTGATAGAAATTTATCTTCTTGTTTGCATAGGAATGAGGTACAGGATTTTTTCTAGCTGTTCCTAAACATACCTAAAAGAGTTGTAACATTGGTACATGATATTTCAAAGTAATGCTGTGTTAAAAAGGGGGTTATTTTCATTGTCATGATTCCTTGATGACTCTATGTCTGCCCCAGGGTGATCCTGAGTAATAATAGATCACATGCATTTGAAATTTAGGCACAGTTACATCATAAAGATTCAATGATTTAAGTTTGATTACAGAGCCAATGATGGGTTCTTCCAATATAATTTTCAATTATGCTGACATGCTTCTTCAACCTCTATCCTTAAACACCCTATGCCTCTAGAAATACAAGCCATTGAACTAAATATAATTTCAACAGAAAGCTTTGATATTCGATATCAAATGAAAACTAACTTAAACCGTTGATGCTGCACATTAATATTAAGCAATTATATTAAATAGAAGCACAGTGAATATGTTAATTGCTTTCATTAAAAACTGATTTCCTTAATTACGTTCTAAGCAAATATTCTTTACTAAACTATTTCGTATTTGCAATACTTAAATTCAATCTCTTATGGGAATTTCAATTTATGTTAAATACTTATTTCTAAAAAATTGTTTTTTGCTCATTTAAATATATTTACAAAATGCTTAACTGGATACAAGATTAGAAGACTAATCTGATTTCAACAATGTCATAACCTGTGGCTCTCATTTTAACTCTATAATGACTGAGGCTTTTGAAGACACCATTTTTTTTATCTTTCAAGGGAAATGTTGAGCTTTATTTATTTTTCATTACCTCTTTGAGAGTTTCTTGCATGTTTATATCATATTCAAATCCTCCACTAGTTCATCCCAAATCCTCCTCTACTTTTCCCTAGAAATAACTTTGTGTCCTTTGTTTTTTTTTTTTTTAAATAAAAACTCCCAAGGCCAGTTCATGGTGGTCAGCATACCAAGTGTTATTTTTTTTTAAGAAAAAAAATGCATTTTCCCTCTATTAGCAGCTATTATTGTCAAGGCTCTCAGCTATAGTTGGGACTTCATGGCCAATTTGCTTTGCCATAATGAAATTTGGTCTGACTCAAGCTTTCACAGGTCTTGTGCATATTTTTCCAACTGCTTTAAGTTCATATGTGCAGCTAGCTGTCCTGCTGGATCCAAAACCAATATTTCCTTGCAGTTTCACACCACTTCAGATTTTAATACTCTTTTTTGCCTCTTCTGCAATGATACCTAAGGTTTGTGAGGAGGAATGCCATGGAGATAGGCCATTCAGGGCTGAGCATTCTATGGTCTCTTATTTTTTCCAGCTTGGTTGGTTGTGTGTCTCTATGTTCATTACAATCTACTATACATAGACATTTCTCTGATGAGGGTTCAGAGATGCAATAATATGCGAGTATAATTTTGTCATTAAGATTCAGTGTAATACTTTGTCCATTCAGCAGGATAGCAATAGCTTGTCACCTATGGCCTACCTGTCGGGACACATATTTTTGGTTCAACAATGGTACCAGGTATAGGTGTCTTCTTGTGTAGTGTCTGGAGTCATTTGTGTCATCTTATTCATGAGGGAAGGACCACTGACAAAAATTCAGCATCCACTCATCATAAAATCCTGGAAAGAACACAGTTACAGGAGACATACCCTAACATAATAAAGGCAACACACAGAAAGCTAACAGTCAACCTCACTGTTAATGAGAAAACTTCATTTCCACTAGAACCACAAACAAGGATTCTGATTCTCCTCACTCCTGTTCAGCAAAGTACTTGAAGTCTTAGCTAGAACAGTATAACAACTGAAGTAGATCAAGGGGATGCAAATAGAAAAGGGAAAATCAACAGGATCTTTGTTTTCAGAGGATATGGTTCTACTCATAAAAGACCCTAAACAGCCACTGGAAATTATCTACAGGTGGTTAACATATTCAGCAAAGCAACAGGATACAAAATTAATACACAAGAGTCAGTAGTTTTCTTATATACAAACACAACTTAAGAAGATTTGAGGGAAAAGTACCATTCACAATACAAAGGAAAATCTTGAAATACATCTAATGAAGCAAGTAAAAGACTTTAAAGATGATAAATAATAAAACACTGAAAACAAGAAATTAAACAAGATATCATATTATGAAATATTTTTGCTAAAAGCAATCTACAGACACAGTGCAATTTCTATAACAATTCCAATGTAGTTCTTCATAGAAATTGAAAAAAAACCACAACAACATTTTTATAGTACAAAAGATCCCACTTATACAAAACCAATCTGGAACAACAGAAAAATGGTGGTGCCACAGCTACCACCGTTCCAGATTTATTATTATGGAGCTATATTAATAAAAATAGCATGATATTGGCATAGAAACGGACTCATTGGTCAATGGAATAGAATTGACGACTTACACACAAAATCTCCTGTAGCCTCCTGATGTGTGATGAAGAGTCCAACAATAAAGAGTGAAGAAAATACTGCATCTTCAACAAGTGTCGTTGCAAAACTAGATAGCTACCTGTGGAAGAACAAAAGTGGATTCTTCTGTTTTACCTCGTACAAATCTGAAATCCAAGTGGACTAAAGACATCTACGTAAGACCCAATATCCTGAATCTGATAGAGGATAATGTATAGAATGTGCTTGAATTAATTTTCACAGGGAAGGACTTTATGAACAGGACTCCAATAGTCCAGGCATTAGGATCAATAATTAATAAATGGGACTCCATGAAACTATAAAGTTTCATCACATCAAACAACATCATCACCCAAATAAAGGGGCAACCCATCAAGTGGGTCTAAATCTTAGACCTACTGTCTATCTGACAGAGGTTAGCATCTATAATATTACAAAGAATCCTTAAAGTTAAACACATGGAAAGCAACCTGTAGTTTATGTCTATGTGCAGGTGAGAGCTGGCGCAAGATAAGGCAAGGCCTGTGATTGGGCAGCGAAAATGTAAGGCGGGGACAGAGGTTTTGTAAGGCAGGAGAGAGGAAAAGAAAGGAAAAGAACCAAGATGGAGGCAGAGAAGGATGACCCAGATCCGTGTGGCCTTAAATGTCCACAGGTAGTTATGAATATTTTGTAAGGAACGAATTTTTTCTAGGACAATTCATCTTATCTAGGTGGGCAGTTTATATTATTTATTATCAAATGGTTGTGAGTTTATTGCATGGTCATTTTGTGCAGATTGAGAATTTAAGATATAAACCTGATTGCTAAATTCCAAGCTTCTTGAGTTTTGATTTTAATGGGTTACTGGGAGTTGTGACTGTAACCACTGGGGGCGGATACTGGGGATGTGAGCAGAGTCCTCAGCAAGAGAGTACAAGGGGAGACTGCTGCCAGGCTCGGAGAACAGTGTGAGATGTCTAGTCAGGTGGAGACACCTTGCTCTTTAAGACGAAAATATCCTACAGATGCCATGTGACCTAGCAGAGCCAGCACTAGTCTGGTTTGGTAGATTCATTTTTTAATATTTACCATAATAACAACCAAATTAAAAATGGGGACATGGAACTAAACAGACAATTATTAAAAAGATGATACATCAGGCTCCTGTCAGTAAGCACTTCTTGGCATCAGCAATAGTGTCTGTCTGGGTTTGGTGTCTGCAGATGGGATGGATCCCCAGGTGGGGCCTGGATGGCCTTTCCTTCAGTCTCTGCTCCATTCTTTGTCCCTGTATTTCCTTTATATTGGAGCAATTCTAGATTAATATTTCAAGATGGGTGAGTGGTCCTATTCCTCAACCAGGGGCTGTACCCAACCTCTGGATATGGTCTCTACAAGTTCTCTCCCCTTTGTTGGACACTTCAGCTAATGTCATCCCTGTTAGGTCCTAGGAACCTCTTGGGTCCCTGGCATCTGGGACTTTCTAGTGGCTACCTCCAGTTCCCCTTTCCCCCCACTGCTACATACCTCTGTTCTATTTCCTAACCCTGTGTAATTCTCCACTGCCCTCTGTCTCATCCCACACCTGATTCTGGCCCCCTTCTCTCCCCCTCCTCTCTCCCTCCAAGTTCTCTCTCTCCCTCTACCTCACATGCTTTATAATAGTCAGAAGCTGGAAACAACTCAGCTTCCACAGGGGAATGCATACAGAAAATGTAGTGCATTTACACAATGAAGCACTAATCTGCTATTAAAAACAATGACTTCATGAAATTTGAAGGCTAATGGAGGTAACTAGAAAATATCACCCTGAGTGAGATAATCCAGTCACATAAGAACAAACATATTATGTACTCACTGATAAGTGGATAGGATACTAACAAAACAAAAAACAACAAAACAAAACAAACAAACAAACAAAAATCACCTCAGATACAACTCACAGACCATATGAAACCCCAAAAGAAGGAAGACCAAAGCGCGAATGCTTCAGTTCTACTCAGAAGGGAGAAGAAAACAATTATGGAGGTAGAAGGAGAGAGGGATAGAGAAGGGGTGAGAAAAGGGGGCAGGATCATGTGCGAGAGCAGACTCGGTGTGGTGGTGGAGAAGAGAAGTACAGAGGGTCAGAAATTTGAATGGAGTTGTGTAGCAGTGGGGGAGAGGGAACTGAGGGTAACCAGGGAACTGAGGGAAAATCACAGATGTCAGAGACCCAAGAGGTTCCCAGGGCCCAACAGAGATGACATTAGCTGAAGTACCCAACAAAGGGGAGAGAGAACCTGTAGAGACCATATCCAGAGGTTAGGCATGACTCCTGGTTGAGGAATAAGGCCACTCACCCATCTTGAAATATTAACCCAGAATTGCTCCTATATAAAGGAAATACAGGAACAAAGAGTGGAGCAAGGACTGAAGAAAAGGCCATCCAGAGACTACCCCACCCGGGGATGCATCCCATATGCAGCCACCAAACCCAGTCACTATTGCTGATGCCAAGAAGTGCTTGATGACAGGAGCCTGATATAGCTGTCTCTTGAGAGGCTCTTCCAGAGTCTGACAAATACAGAGGTGGATGCTAGCAGTCAAACCTTGCACTGAGCATAGGATCCCCAGTTAGAGAAGGGACTGAAGGAGCTGAAGGGGATTGCAACCCCATAAGAAGAACAACAATATCACCTAAGCAGACCCCCCCCCCAGAGTTCTCAGGGACTAAACCATCAACCAAACAGTACACATGGAGGGACCCATGGCTTCAGCTGTATATGTGGCAGAGGATGGCTTTATCTGGCATCAGTAGGAGGGGAGGCCCTTGGTCTTGTGAAGGTTTGGTTCCCCAATGTAGAGGAGTGCCAGGGCGGGCAGGCAGGAGTGGGTGGATGGGTGGGGGAGCACCACAAAGAAGCAGGAGGCAGGGGGAAGGGATAGAGATTTGCAGAGGGGAAATGTAAATAAATAAAATAATCACTTAAAATGTTTTAAATAATAATAAAAAGATGATATACAAATGGCTGAGAGATATTTTTAAGAATGTTCAACATCCATAGGAAAGTTCTCCGGTTATTAGTGACACCTGCCATGTAAGTTGACCTTGGTTCAATGTTGCTAAAACTAGGAGTTTTCTAAGTTCATGGCAAAGGAAGGCTGGGAAGACAGAGCTGCTTTTTAATTATCTCAAGGTTTTAGTGCATTCGTGGCTAACTTTTTGAAGTTCCTTGATTTTTTTTCCTCAGTTAAAAATTCATGGGGTATAACATATGCAGATTAAAATACAAAAGGAAAGAGCTAATATAACACCTCTTCTCCAAATATTACTTGGGGTTCAAAGTTCAGCCACAAATGTTCCAGTGTTACTTAGTTATTTTTACTAACTTGTTTTCACTTACAATTATAGGGGAAAAACAGGGCTAGAATTATAGTCACAAGAGTGGCATAGTGGAACCAAGTTTATTCAGATATCTAATACTTTAAATATTTGTCATTAGTTCTTCTTGTCTAACTCTAACTCTGTCCTATGTGACCAAAATCTTCCAGTGCACCTCATCGTGCAGCAGCTGCAAACCACCATCTTTCTGCTTCTAGAAATCCCGTTTTAGATATTTTGTGAGGACATGTACAGATTGTCTTTCTATGTCCAGTTCACATATCTTGCATAATGTCCTGCACATTAACCTATATTCTCACAAAGGACTGGATTTCCTTTGTATGTGTGTGTGTATGTGAACGTGTATATATGTGTAAGGATGATATTGGGTGCCGTGGCTTATGATTCATTTGCCTTGTTTCATAAGAAAGGGCTTTCAATGCGGCATGGGACCCATTGGTTAGACTAGCCTGGCTGGCCAAGGAGTCCCAGTGAGCTGCCCTTCTCCACTTCCCCAGTACCATGATTATCAGCGTGCACCATCACACCCAGCTTTTTTTTTTTTTTTTTTTTTTCTGGAGCTGAAGCCCGAACCCAGGGCCTTGTGGTTGCTAGGCAAACACTCTACCACTGAGCTAAATCCCCAACCCCCACACCCAGCTTTTTTTTTTTTTTATAGTTAGAGTATTAATTTTATTTCAACAAATTTAACATATTTGATTTAACAACAGTCATTTAAAATATTTGACATACTTTAGTCCTGTTTTATCCACTAATTATTATTATTATTATTTTATAATAGTACAGCTATGTTCTTTTTTTTTTTTTATTAACTTGAGTATTTCTTATTTACATTTCGAGTGTTATTCCCTCTCCCGGTTTACGGGCCAACATCCCCCTAACCCCTCCCCCTCCCCTTCTTTATGGGTGTTCTCCTCCCCATCCTCCCCCCATTGCCGCCCTTCCCCCAACAATCACGTTCACTGGGGGTTCAGTCTTAGCAGGACCCAGGGCTTCCCCTTACACTGCACACCCAGCTTTTTATGTTGGTTCTGGGGATTGGAATAAGAACTTGTTGGCTACAAGACACAAAATTAAGTGAAGGAACTACATTTCTACTCCAGAATTTGCTTTCCTAAATTGTGTAATAATATTTCATTTGCATATGCATATTATATTTTGTTTGTGAAATTAAGGGTGATTCTGTACTTTAGCTCTGATAATTAAGACAACAATCAACACAAGCACACATCTATTCCTTTAGCATCCTAATTTATACTCTTTAACATACATACCCAAAAGAGGTATTAATATTTTGAGAATTTGAGGAACAATCATAGTTTTCAATAATGAATACGCTAATTTATATTTTCATCAACAAAGTGGAAGATCTTTCTTTAGCAATACCCACCATTTGATGCTAACCACTTTGAATCAGTCTGATGACATTTTGTGATTTTATTTGTCATTTCATGACTGAGTGTTCAGTCATATGGAACACACTGACATGTGTTAACTATTTGTATATTTTCTCTTAAAAACAGTGTTTATGAACCTTTATTCATTTTCTAATCCACCATGTATTAAGTCCATAGTCCATTTTGAGTTGATTTTTGTGCAAGTTACCTTCAAGGTATCTTTTCTAATTTCCCAGTGTAAAGTCCAAGATTCCTCAGGAATGACACCGATCCTTTGATAATTACCATCAATTTCTTCACTAACTCTGTTTTGACACTTGTAGCATCCAAGCTCCTTTGGCTGACGAACTGGGCAGTTTGCTTTCCTTTCTTCCTTGCTTGGTTTTCTTTCATGATAAATGTGAGTAAAGTCACAGGTGGTTACTATGGTGCTACCACATCCTGAAAATTATATTGAAACGTCCTGTTACAAACAGATTAAAGAATTATTTTAATTAAACTATTACCTTACAATTGAGTCCTAGTCAAATTTTCAGGGCACAAGCATAATGCAGTCAGAAATTTTTGGTGGAATGCAACAGTAATGGCCTCTGGCCCAGTTTCCAGTAGAGTTCTTGTTTTCCTCTGAAATCTGACCTTTACTGTCCATGTTTCCATTGGCTTCTGATCTTTCACATTATCAACAGAATGTCTCATTAAGTTCTTCTTTCACCCATAGCTCTAACCTCTTCTATATATGTCTCTTAAACCATTTCTAATTAGCTGCAAACCACATGGGCTTATTACAACCGCGACCACAGTTCTTGGTACCAATTTTCTCATGTCTGGGACAATGTACCTGTGAGAAGGAACTTAAAGAAGGAGGGATTTATTTTTGGCTCATGGTTTGAGAAGGGATATAGCACATCATGTTGAGGAGACATGAGAGTGGACACATGAAGCACATGGCTACATTGTGGCTACAGTTAAGAAGCAAAGAGAAATAGATTATGTTTCTTTAGTTAGCTTCTTCCTTTTTCTCTTTTACTCATCCTGGGATAACATTCCCTGGGATAGTCTTACCCCAATTCAGGTTACGTCTTCAATTCTCAGTTAAACTTCTCTGGAATCCCCCTTAGACGTATGCCTAGGGATATATGCTTTATGTAATTCTAAACCAAAGATGACAGTGAACACTATTCACATTCAGTTTCTGTAGTTTGAGTAAGAGTACGTGTAGTGTTGGGAGGTTGGACGGAGTCATCACACAGCTCGAGCTGGTTTAGTTGCTTTTCTCAGTAGAAAGATCCCGTGGTGGTTGAGACATATTTTTGCCTTGGCAAATATTATATAGAAATGGAGGCTGAGAGCTTTTAGGTAGAACTTGTCTATTTTTTAGACTAAGTTACGATGAGTATCTCCAACTTCAGCTGTCTCTTGGACTAGTCTTGAACTCGAGTTAAGCCAACACTAAATTCTTTGGTGTTGTAACCCTAGCCTCTATGTTTTGCCCAAATATTCTTGATTTTGGCTCTTCCTTTGGTGAAGTGTGCAATTTATGAGGCTGTAGTGGCTAGTTATCCAGGGATTCACGTAAGATGAACATTTACTGAAGAGTTATATTTCCACTGTGCTTTTAGGAATGAGCAGCTCTTCTCTAAGAGCGCTTTGACGGTATATATATATATATATATAGTCTGTCTGTCTGTCTTCTGTCTTTGTGAACTTACCTACTTGAATGGGTAGTATACAGCAGAGAGGTCAGAAGACAACACATGGGACTCATTACCATGTGACATCCAGGGATTGAACTCTGGCATCAAGCTTGGCTCCAAGTGCCCTTAACCTGCTGAGCTGTCAACTGTCTGGAAGTGTACTATTGTTTCGTGGCACTTAGTTACAGCATTGAAAGCATTCTCGAGATGGAGGTCTAGTCAAGTTCTGATAATTTGTACTGTCTTGAGGCAGAAATCTGTCAAAACTGGCACTTCCTCTGGAAACTCTCAGAATGTTTTCCATTCAGTTTTAGTAGAAACAACTTCTTTAGTTTAAGGATGATCCTTGCTTTCTCAGAGCACAAGGGGCGGGGGGAGGGGGAGACAGGTTCAGTGTGAAAAGAAGAAGTTAGGAGTGTGTGCACTTGCGTGTGACTGGGGAAAGAGAAAGGAAGGGAGAAAAGGGTGTTTAATTCTTGGCTGCGTGGGGGAATTCAAAGGTGAATGCTGTTTGCCATCTGTCTGCTCGCTGTTTCTCCTGTTTCCTAATCTAATTATTCATGCTGCAGAAAAATTTAAGTGGCATATGCGAGCGAGTCATTGTGCACCCACTTTCTATTTTCTCCTTTGACCAGATACCTCTGCATTAGATAAATGGTGTTTCACAATTTGCAGTTTGAGGTTGGAGCCACTTTCCTGGTTTTTTAAATAGATAGTTTAGAATGGATCTTTTTGAATTTAAATAAGTTTCTATAGGCTTTAAGAATATGCATTTACTCTGAAACTATTTTATAAGCTTCTGGTCTACCGGGTAGGTGTTTGATGTTCTTGTTAATAATACCAAGGAAGAAATTTTACTTTGTAATAGACTCCCTTTCCACATCACACCATTTTCCTTTGCTAGCACCAGGGAAACCACAACACATTGCTGTAATTTTACTGAAACTTAGAAAATTTGTCCCTTGCCTTCCTCATACTTTTCTATGTTGTCCTACCTGGTTAATTACTTTTGGTTTTCCTTGCTAAATACTAACAGAGCATGGCTAATACTGCTGGCTCTTTTCTACTTTGAGTTCTGCTTTAGAGTTTAGCAAAGGAAAGTGGAAAATGGAAATCAGGCTGTGTTAAGTGTTCTTTTAGCTCTTAATGTCTTTACATATAAAAAAAATGAAGAGGTTGCTAAGGGACTAAGACCTATACCTTAAAACTGTTTAAAATGCTTATCACCATGGCTGACATTTTAAAACTAGCTTCATTAAGAGAGAATAAAAAGCTGGAATTCAGTGTACCTCTCTCATATTTGAAATTTTTATACCTAGTATTTCTTTTGTTGCAGATTGTACCACTTGAGACTTATTTCTTAGGTCTAGCTGGGTGTAGGATAATGATGTAACTATTTTAATTTTGAGGGGGGGAGGAGTTCTGTTCAAGGTTTTTACTCAGCCAAGTAAATTATACTAACAAAATTTTACGACTCAGAAAAGATGCCATATGACCAAATTCTGTACAAATATTTTTATGGTACTTTATTGGTTCATTTTCTGTTATAGTTTCTAATGTCCAGAATTAAGAACAAATGGGCTTTTATTTTTGCTCAGTTTTGAAGAATTAAAGTGGAAGGTTTGGCCTCTGGTGAGAGTATATCCTATTCCTTGACTGTGTTCCAATATGGCACAGAAGTGCGCACGAAATGGCTCTACATAGAATCCTACTCTAATGAAAACTGAGATGGCTTATTTTGGCTGTTACGTTGGCATAACTGAGAAAAAAGAACTTCGACGAGAGAACTGCCTTCATCAGATTTACCTGTGGCATATCTTTGAGGGCAATTACTGCTTGCCAATTGCTATAGAGGGTCCTAGCCCATAATGGACAGTACAATCTTAAACAGATGGGTCTGGCTCTTTAAGACAGGTAGCAGGACATGAACCTGGAAACAAGTGAGCAAGCTGTTTTTCTATGGTCTCTGCTTCAGGTTTTGGCCTTGTCATAATGCCCTTAGTTGTCTCAGTGATGGGACAGTTATCTAGAAATATAAGCTACAATGAATCTTTTCCTCCATAAGTTGCTTTAGTAATAGTGTTTATCATCATCAGGAAGCAAACTAGGACAAAACCCTGATGGCTTCTGTGGTATCTTCAAGAGATCATATGTTTAGTCCCCCAATTATCTTACTCTAGTTCCAACCTCACACCTTCTGTACAACCCTTAAACACTGACATATTAAAGACCAAGCTTCTAGCACGTAAAAGTTTGAAGAATAAATCACATTCCGGTCAGATCAGTGAGTCCTGTTCCTACAAAGGCTTGAGTAAAGGTAACTGGATATAATAGATTCTCCAGAACCACTTCCCAGATGATAGTTCAGTTTGAATAAAAAAGAACAAAATGTATAATCCAGACAATTAAAAAGATGCAGGTATTTGGAAAAGCCAAAACTCACAAAGTTTTTCAGACCTTAGAATAATTTACAGATGATGGTAATACACATTGAGAAATGTTCTGTGTAAGAAAACCTACACTACGGTGTCGGGGACATTACAGTGTACCCTAGAGATGTCAATACTTTATCACAGAGACAACACTCTTTTCTTACTCACGAGCTGAGCTATGTTATTTGAATAGTAGAGATATTTTATTAGTTACTTTTCTTGACATGAATAAAAGAATTTAAAAGAACCCTCCACATTATTTTTCCTACGACTTCTTTATAGTTCTGACTTTATTAGATACGCTTTGTAGGAATCGGTCTCTGAGAACCAGAACAGGAAAGTAATCAACGATGTCTTTCAAATCCAGATGCTTAGAATATCAATGGATGGCTGATAAGTTCAGAAGTGATAGGTCTGGTGCCTGGTATAGTAGAGTAGGTTAGAATGTCACTCCTAAATGGCTTCCAGTTATAACACAGGCACGGGCAAAGAGGGTTGGAATTTCACATTTAAGCACAGTACAGTGAAAGAAAAGTCTCCCTGTATAATGGAAATGATAACCTTGAAATACTCAAGTTCTCATCACTGAGAAAAGCAAAAAGAGCCAAATCCCATAATGTGGCAAAGCCATGAAGCTCAGCACTGAATTTTATTTTCAACTGAATATTATTTTCAACTTCCCAGCGTCTAGCTGAAGGGCATCTCGATGGTCACTTCAAATCCTAAGCAGCCTATTAATCACCCTCATTTTGTATTTAGATTAATACATTATGTATATTTATGGATGGAGCTTTTAAAATATAACTAATTTGTGAGCATAACTTTTACACAATAACCATTTCTAAAATTATTTAAGGTTTTATCCTATTGCATGGCTAGACTCCATTTCATCTGGGGAATACATGTCGAGTTGAAAGGTGTGAAATTATTTTTTAAGCTGCTACTATAAATTATATTCCAGAAATATATGGTCTCTTTTTCTTAGTCATTGCAAATGTTCAGGTACCAAGTTAACTTTTAGAAAGGACACTTTTAGAAAGGACACTTTTAGAAGATACTAGAAATCAACTGTCACACTGAATGGGTACTTGGAAACCCCAAAACACAGATAGATTCTTTATGCAATTATTTCCATAACAGGGTTGGGTAATACAGCGGAAACGGATTCTAAGTGGACTCAGAACATGTTGAGCTTGATATTTAATTTGCCTTTTTTAACCTTGGATAATATTTAGTGTAATGCAAATTTATTTTCTGATCTGTCACAAGAAGATATTTAGTATAACGTATGACTTTGAAAAAAATGCTCTGAGATTAGATATACTGGAGAATAGTGCTTTTCCTCTTTAACTTATTCCAGGAGAAAATATGCATCCAATAGCATCAGTCAGATTTAAGGGTACATGCTACACTGCATTTTAAAGAAATAACTATACTTTAAGATGTTTCCCCTTAAGTGTGATTTTCTTCTATGCAGTAGTACAACAACAGTAACAGTAAAAACCGGTAACCTGATATTTTATCCATTACGGCCGAAGGGAGAGTGGGTCTTCTGAGATTATTAAGACTCATGCTAGGTGTTATTGTTTTTTAGCTCAAATATGCTTTCTTCAGTTAGAAAAACTAGATCTCTTAGAAAAAGCTGTGCATATTTGAACTGTTCATTTTTAGTTAAAAATAATGTATGACTAAGAAGTTTAGAATAGAAGACTTCAGCCAGATCATCTTACCACTTTTTCTGCAATGGAATTTTCCAGTCCTAATCCGATTGATAAAAATCTGTGTCATTACAACTTATTTTAAAATTGTTTTTGAAATAAATTCATTTGTGTCTGTGCTTCTGTGTGTGAGTGTATACCATAACCCCAAGGAAGATGCTGGATTTCCTTGAACTGGAGTTGTATGTGGGTGAGAGGTGCCAAATAAGAGTACAGAGAATTGAACTCAGATCCCTTTGGAGCACAGTGGGTGATCTTAACTGCTGAACTATCTCTATAGCCCTGAATCTGTCTTTAAATCTATTGGTACTTCTTGTTTCAGTAGGCAACTAACACTGCTCAAATCACCCTGGCAGCAACATGAGTTCCTCACTGCCCACCCCAATGTTCTGTATTCCTGAGTAAAAGACCTACAGACATAAGTGCGCGCGCGCGCGCGCGCACACACACACACACACACACACACACACACACACACACACACACACACACAGCTTTATATTTAATAAGCCTTAATAGCTTAATGGCCGCGCCACTCCCAAATGTCCACGTTGTTAATCTCCCCCATCTGATACCCCTGAGTTCTTACTAAAAGTCTGTATTCCATCTTTGCTACCCAAGACCCAACTGGGGCTGGGGAGGTCCGGGGCCTCTGTTCCCTGGCTCCTACATGTTTGGCATGCTCTGTCTTCTGCACCTCTCAAGCCCGGATCTTATCCCTTTCCGGGCATGGCAATTCTCCTTCTTCCTCGGTTCCCATGTGGGTGGATCTTAAAGTCCTGCCTCTGTCTTTCTGCCCAGTCATTGGCCGCCCGTAACATTATTTACCAATCAGAACCAACTGGAAGCAGGGACCCTCCGTGACTTACAAATGGATTCTCATGTAATTTTGAGAACCCCAATAACATAATACAATCTTTAAACCAAATCCACAACTCCCCACTGTGCTTTGCATGTAAATGATGGGAGAGTATAGTTGTTAATACTCACTTTCAACTTGACAGAATTTACAATCACCTTAGAAGCAAACCTCTGGGTGCATTCGTGAGGGTGTGTCTGCAGAGGTTTGACGCAGTGGCAAGATCAGGCTAGAGCTAGAGCAGGGTAGCGCTATCCATGGCCCGATATCACTAGCCTAATGAAGAAAAAGGTCAGTAGAACATAGACATTCGTCTCTCTACTTCCTGAATGTGTGAGCAGCCACTTCAGAAAGCTCCTACCATAGCTCCCTGCCATGTTAAACTGTTCCCCTGAACTGAACTAAAACGAACTCTGAAGTTGCCTTTATCAGATTTCTTGTCACAGGAGTCAGCAAGTCACTAACAAAGGAACTTCATGGAACAAATTTAGTGCGGATGAGAACAAGATCCAGGTTTTGTGGCTGTTGTTGCCATATTGTACACCAGTTAAATTCCTACTTTTTCATTCATACAGTATCTGTGATAGGCAGTTGCTTTTATTTATGTCTGATATTACTTGTTACTTCTATATTTTATTGATATCATTTTATCATTTACCTGAAGGCATTTTGAAGAAATAACCATTATTTAAGTAGTTTTGTGAAAGATGTTGTTGCATTGGCTCTTACAAAACCTTTGACTTCTCCCACAGACCTTCCGGACATTTTATTTTCAATTTCCAACCACAACGTTGTCTGTTTCATGTTGTGGTGAGCTGCCTATTGGTTACTTCCAAAATCATCTCTCTAGACTTAATCTTTTGATTTAGTACTCTCTTACAATATCTTCTGGATACCTCATAGACATCTTCATATGGCCAAAACCAAATTTTACTGCAGCCTACATTCATTCCCTTTTTTGCTCAACAAAATCAGTTAATGGTGTGACCAACCTTGCTTTCTATTGTGATCCACGCTGTTGTACTCTGTCCCATTTTGTCTTCATCTCCAGCCTCTTCTTCGCTTATCTATCCAGTTGTCAACTTTCAGCTGATGCCTTCTCAAGCTTGTCTCTGACTCAGGCCACTCCTTCATTTACACATTCTTTTATCCTAAATTTTCATGGACTGTTCCATTGTTTATTAGAAGAAACTATACTCTAATTCTAGCCTCCTACGCCACTCCTATGTTCCCACTACATTTCTCCTCAGTTATTTTTCCTAGAAGATGCAAGAATGTTTCTTATTATCTCTCTTCGTGTCCCTTCATCTCCTAAACTACCAAAAGTATTTACCATTTTAAACATTGTGGTGGTTTGAATATGCTTGGCCTATGGGAAATGGCATTATTTGGAGGTATGGCCTTGTTGGATTAGATGTGGCCCTATTAAAAGAGGTGTACTACTGTGTAGGTGAGTTTTGAGGACTTCTATGAGCAAGCCCCAGCCAGTGTGAAAGACAGGGACCCTCCTCCTGGCTGACTGTGGAAGACAGTCTCTTCTTGGTGGCCTTTAGATTGCGATGTAGAATACTCAGCTCCTTCTCCAGCACCAAGTCTGACTGGATGCACCCTGCTTCCCACCATGATGATAATGGACTGAACCTCTGAAACTGTAAGTCAGCCACAATTAAATGTTGTCCTTTATAAATGTTGACTTGGTCATGGTGTCTCTTCACAGCAATGGAAACCCTAACTAAAACTACATAAATCTTAATTATCTGTTGATTGCTGAATCTTCTGGTCTCATGCTGCTTGCATTTGTATAACTCATTGGTGAATTAGAATATGCAATTTCCACAGCCTAGAGTAACTTTTGAAAATTGTTGCTTTCTGTCTAGACCTTGCCTTTTCTCATGTGAAATTTTTTTTATCCACCATTTAAATGTTTTCTCATTTTCTTATTTTTTAGCCCTTAGTACTCCCTAATCTTACACATTTGTTGAATATTGTGTGAATTTATACCACACAGCTGTAACGTGTTCTTTTTCTGACATCAGTCTGTCTCATGGTAGTTTGAGATATTTAATTAAGTATGGATCTCTAAATGTCTTCACAATGTTTGCTACATAGCAGACGATCAGGAATGACCTGTTTGTTGATTAAGAGGTAAGAAAGAACATTCCCAATTTTCTTTAATATGTTTTACATGAGCAACTTTAAATTAACCTTTCACCCTCAATTCCCCACATTCCAATAACCAGATTTCTAGATACCCAGCAATTTCAAAACCAGCTTCTCGGGGTTGGGGATTTGGCTCAGGGGTAGAGCACTTGAAAAGCAAGCGCAAGGCCCTGGGTTAATCCCCCAGCACCAAAAAAAAAAAAAAAAAAAAAAAACATTTGAAGCAGATGAAAGTAGTGTGGATGCATTTGTTTCATTTGGTATTAATTTAATGTCAATTCTATTATTTCTTTTATTATACAACACATAAATAAGAATCTCCTATATGTTTTAGGGAGCCATTAATTATTATTATATATGCACACAAAAGCATCCAAAGACAAGTTATTTTGTTTTAAATAAATTTAGAATTCTAAATTTTATTGCTTTCTATAATGAATTTGCAAGTTTAACACTTCACTATAAGATATTACCAGTTAACAAATCCCCAAAGATTTATTTTTTGCTAATTTATAGTGCCAGAATTTGCTCAAAAACTATTCAATAACAGAGGAGTTGACATGGACAAGTGCTTAGTGTGTAGGTCAATGAGTAAATAAATGAATCTATTTTATCTATCTATCTATCTATCTATCTATCTATCAATCATATATCTAACTAATTTATTTATATACTTTTAATATATATTTATAATATATATACTAATTTATATATATTATATATGTATGTGAGTATGTAGACGGCATCTTGTTCTATAATGCAAACTGACCTCTTAGTCACTATCCTCCTGCCTCAGATTTCCAAGTGCTAGAAGTATAGGCTTGTGCTATTATGCCCTGTTCTGGATGAACAGACTCTTAGTACTGTCTTGGGAGGCAAAATATTAATATGAATCCCCTACTGTGGCAAAGACTTATCAAACACCTGTGCTGTTAGAAAGCATTTTAGAGGCAAATTTACCTGATTTTTGAGTAACTAAAGTGTTTTGTTCAGATAGTAAATTCACATCTTCACTACAGAACAGACCAGACTTTGGTAAAATGATCCTAATTAATCTAATTGATTAATCAAATCCATGCTTTAGGGCAATTTTTTAACCCAAACCTGCTAATTGTTTATCAATGGGCATGATTCACAGTCTGCTTTATCTGTGAGCTCCTTCTGGAGTTCTCTAAAGATAGCCATGGAGGAGATGTCTGATTCTACTGACACACTGCTGGGGTTACATCCTCTGCCAGCACGCTCATTTGTTTGTTGTTTGCTGTTTGTTTGTTTGTTTGTTTTATAGTTTTGTGGGGGGGGTTGTTGTTGTTTTTTGTTTGTCATGTTGAGATGTCATGAAGCTGGGTTCTGTCCAGCATCCATCAGGATATGTGAACTTTGGGCACAAAAATCTATGTTCAACCTCTATGGGACAATGAAACAAGGGAGGAAATAATTACGTATATCCTACTCTGTTGGCTTTAACATTTCAGGCAGTTCAGAACTCTTGTGTATGGCCCAAACTCAGAATGGGTATTTGAAATGGGAGACAGCTAAGCAATGTACTGCTACCAATTTTACCTATTCTTAGCTCTGGTCCATGATGGCATAGCAACAGTGTTGACTGTCTTCCCTTTGACATTTAGCTTTCTGGGCAGTTCAGTGCCCAAGACTGCCCTTCTAGCTTACTTTTAACTAGGCAGTGACAGGCACTTTGAAGAATGCTTACTGAAATATTCCATATGAATATTTTGAGCTGTCTGTGTGAGAATTTACCTTCTTTCCCAAATTTCTAACTCCTTCTCTACTCCCAGTTGTTCCACCTAAATAATGTTCAGTTCAGACAACATTAACGTCTACAGACAGAAATCAGAATAGCCATGGTGTTTATGTTTTAAATTCAATGTGGTAATATTTGTAGTAATTCTTTGAGAATTGCATGCAGTATACTTTGATCATATTTATTGCCATTCTTTTCCTCTCAACTCTTCCCAGGCCTCTCCCCCTTCTTACACGTCTCACAACTTCAGGGCCTCCTCCTCCCCCTCCTTCTCCTTCCCCTCCTCCTTCTCCTTCCCCCCCTCCTCCTCCTCCCCCTTCTCCTCCTCCTCCCCCTCCTCCCCCCCCTCCTTCTCCCCCCTCCTCCTCTTTTTGGTAATCCATTGAGACCGATACTGTCTATATATCAATGGATGCTCAGCTATCCAAGGAAGCATGGTTGACCTGCCATGGACACATCACTAATGAAAACAGCTTCTCTTTCATGCAGCAGGAACCAAATGTCAATCTCTTCTCTAGAGATGAGGGCCTATGAGACACCACTGTGGGATTTTCACTAGATTGATCTTGTGCTGGCAACAAGAGCTGCTGGGAGTTTGATAGTGAAGGAGCCAAACTATGTCCAGAAGACAGTATCTTACTCTGCTCCTTTTTGATTTCTGGGTTTATATTCTTTTACACATCCTCTTTCATGATTGACCCTGAACCTTGGATGAGATGATACAGATATCTTATTATGCCATGGCTATTCTGAGTCTGTCAGTAGACATTAATGTTGTATGTATTGAACTTTATATAAGTGGGAGTAGAGAAGGAATTAGAAATTTGGGAACGTTAAGGGGAGGGGGATGGGATAGGGGGTTATAGACAGGAAACTGGGAAATGGAATAACATTTGAAATGTAAATAAAAAAGTATCAAATAAAAAAAGAAAAAAAATTGGGAAAGGAGGTAAATTCTCAGAGGGACAGCTTGAAATGTTCATATGGAATGTTTCAGTAAGCGTCTTTCAAAGTGCCTATCACTGCCTACTTAAAAGTAATCTAGAAGGGCAGTCTAGTTTTAGTGTCAACTTGACACAAGCTAAAGTAATTTGGGAAGAGAGAACCTCACCTATGGAAATACCCTCATCAAATTGGCCTGTGGGCAAACCTGTGGAGCATTTTATCCATTGATAATTGATATGAAAATGTCTACCTCACTGTGGGTGATGCTGTCCCTGCTCTGGTGGTTTCTGGATGCTATAAGAAAGCCAGAAGAGCAAACTATGAGGTATTCATGAGAAACCCATAAGCACTGTTCCTCCATAGCCTCTGCATTAGTTTTTGCTTCCAGGTTCTTGCCTAGAGGTCCACCTTGACTGTCTTGGATGGAGTACTATAAGATTTAAGATTAAATAAACCCTTTTCTCCTCAAGTTGCTTTTAGCCATGGCATTTCATGACAGCCATAGAAACTCTAACACAATTTTACTCTCTGTACTTTGACCAGTTGTCATCGTTAATCATTGTCTACTAAACAATACAGCTTCTCTGATGAGGTCTGAAAGCCACACTAATTATGAGTAGAGAGTTATGAATTTAGGCAACAGTTTGATTCTATATCCATTTATCAAGATAATGATAAAAAGTTAACTCCTGGGGTCAGTGAGCTCCCCATCCATGGGTTTGTGGTCAGATTTACTGTATCAGGTGTGTGTTTCCTCTTGTGGAACAGGCCTTGAATCCAACCATAAACCAGTCAGTTATCCTCAAAGCATTTGTGACACTATCACGTGCAAGGGATTATCTTGCCATGCTGGTTGTTACTATTATTCACATGATTCTTAGCTGGGAAAGACGGTTGATAATGTCTCTCCCCTCTAGAAGACTACATAACACATTTTGAAGTTATGGAAGTGACCAGAAAACTTCCAGTCAGTATCAACTTTTTTTCTTCATGTTCTGTGATTAGTGTACATCATGTCTTCAGCAATAAGGTCTTAGCACCAAGTTATGGTGGACAGCCAAGAGCAAGAGCAATGGCTCATTTTGCTTTGGGAGTCTCTAGGACATCCCTGCTAACAATTTACAGGGAATTGTGCTTTTACTTGAACCTTTTATTTGCCAACCTATAGCTTCTGGCAGGAGAATAAACTCTTGTGTAGGGTAACTCCAGATAAACTCAATTATATGAAAACAAAATGAACCCTACAAAATTGTAGGACTTCATATACAATTTTAAAAAGCATTCTTTAGTTATTCCGTTCCCCATTTCTTCCTCTGTTCCCTCTCATCTTCTCTATGCAAACCTCCTTCCAATTGTTTGGTGTAGTAGAAGAAAACAAAACTAAGCCTCCCAACATGGCCTGTAACCTTCCCAGGCATGGGGTTTTGGCTGTTATTTTTATAGCACTAGGCATGGGTTTCCTCTAACAGAATGAGAGGTGTTGGTGACTTCCATAACAACCATTCCACCATTGTACAATGGGTACATACTGCTTGATGTGCTGATATAGTAGTATATAGGGTTCACATTTGGAGAGTATTGTCAATGCCCTTTATCTCCAAATAGCATGCATGGTACCGTTGTCACTGTGAAAACTAGCCAACAGAGAGGAACTTTCCAGAATAATTGCAGCTTGTAATGAACGTGTGTGGTGTCTTTAGCAATAGGGTGTTACTATCTGTTTTTGATAGGCATCCAAGAGAAATGGTAGGAACTTATATTACTTTGAGAGTCTTTTGGTCTCCCTAGTCAACAACTTGTAAAGAGAAATCCCAGACCGAAAACTTGAATTTTTGCTCAATAACCTATACCCTCTAAGAACATCATTATCCAGTTTTAGAATTTTGTGTCACTCTTTTTATTCCATATTTCCTAAATATACGAAGATGCCTTGGACTTTGTGCAGGAAACCCTGACACTTGAAATAAGCTCTATACTGTTTCAAACACAGCAAGAAAATACGTACATTTCCAACTCCTTTTTTTTTTAATCAAGCACTACTACATTTGATGATTAAAAGTCATATCATTATCCAGTTGATGTTTAGATGCACTTAAATTTGCAATAACAACAGTCATGGAACTGTATGAGTTTCAAACTATTTCAAATAGAAAATAGCAAAAAAATAAAGACTTGAAGAGGTAATAAACGGCAACTGCCAAAAAGTTCATGGCATGGAAAACAGTGTTTAAATACACATATGATTGAAGGAATAATAGCATTTCTTGTTGGATAATCTGTACAGTAGATACCATTGTCCAAATGTCCACAGAATATGCATAGACAGCAAACAGAGCTTATGTTGCAGCCGTGTCTTGGCCACTCGCTCTTTTATTTTATAAGTTCAGCATTATAAAACTACTTTCCCTACGTTTCTTCTGTATCATTTTACCGCATAGGTACCAATTTGCTGAAGAAGTAGTTTTAAAAGAATCCTGATTTGCAGAGCACTGCTTTCCTTAGCTTAAGGTTATATATGTTCTGAAATGAGAAGGAACGTCTCAGAACAAAAAAACTCAACTCGGTGAAGTTAAATCAACTCTTCAGAAAACTCTATTTTGATAAGTATAAAGCCGTTAGAAATGTATTTATGATTTAACAAGGCGGTGAAAACCTAATTCCTCATCTTCATCTGATGTATATGACTGAAGACAAAGGCAAGTAAAAGAAAAGCGTGCAGTAGTTGTTGAAATGTTTCTATAATGTTGCCTTTAAAATCATGTACAGAAAATGTATTTGAATGACCTTGGGTGGGTTCCCTTATTAATTCTTTGTCTAAGTTTCATTTTCATTTTCATTCAATAACAAACTAAGCATCAGAATGAATTCTATTTATTTGGAGTTCATGTTGTATAAATTTCAGTACTTAATATTTATTAAGAAGGCATTGGTTAAATATGTTCATGGTCAGGCACGGGCAGCGCATTAGCACACACCACACACACACACACACACACACACACACACACACACACACACACACACACACACACACACACAACAAACTTTCAGTCGGGGGCGGGGGACTGAGAGACTGTCACCTACTTCCAAGAGTTCAAAATGAGTCTTGGTAACAATGGAGATGAACAAGAATAGCAAAAATAGGGGTTGGGGATTTAGCTCAGTGGTAGAGCACTTGCCTAGCAAGGCAAGGCCCTGGAGTTCGTCCTCAGCTCCAAAAAAAAAAAAAAAAAAGAATAGCAAAATAAATGAGCGTGCTCCAGAATGCTAAGAGCATCATTGCACCTTTCAAATTCCTTGTGATTTTTAGAGAAGCCTGCTGACTTAATACATCTTCACAGCTGAAACATATAATATATCTCACCTTAACAATATAAAAATAATACTTAAATATAGTGTATTAAGTGAACAATTATGACTCTCCAAAATGAAACAATATGATTCATTAACTGACTTGAGGTTTGAAAATTAAAACCAATGACATTGAAAAGCATTTTATAATTAAGTTTATTCATTAAAGCAATTTGATGCTTAGAGTAATATTGAGCAGAAAGGTTAGAGTACAATGCCCTGAATCCCCACTTAATTTCTGTGCAATAGTTAAAATTATAAATATACATCATATACATAATATAATATGCATATATAATATACATATACATAGATACATAATACATATATAATATACATAAATTTAACTTTTTGATGTAATTCTTTTTTTTTTCTTTTTTTTTTTTTTTATTAACTTGAGTATTTTTATGTACATTTCGAAAGTGTTATTCCCTTCCCGGCTTTCGGGCAAACATCCCCTTCCCTCCCCCTTCCTTATGGGTGTTCCTCCCACCCTCCCCATTGCCGCCTCCCCCGACAGTCTAGTTCACTGGGGGTTCAGTCTTAGCAGGACCCAGGGCTTCCCCTTCCACTGGTGCTCTTACTAGGATATTCATTGCTACCTACGAGGTCAGAGTCCAGGGTCAGTCCATGTATAGTCTTTAGGTAGTGGCTTAGTCCCTGGAAGCTCTGGTTGCTTGGCATTGTTGTACATATGGGGTCTCAAGCCCCTTCAAGCTCTTCCAGTTCATTCTCTGATTCCTCCAACGGGGGTCCCGTTCTCAGTTCAGTGGTTTGCTGCTGGCATTCGTCTCTGTATTTGCTGTATTCTGGCTGTGTCTCTCAGGATCGATCTACATCCGGCTCCTGTCGGTCTGCACTTCTTTGCTTCATCCATCTTGTCTAATTGGGTGGCTCTATGTGTATGGGCCATGGGGCAGGCTCTGAATGGGTGTTCCTTCAGTCTCTGTTTTAATCTTTTGCCTCTCTCCCCTGCCAAGGGTATTCTTGTTCCCCCTTTAAAGAAGGAGTGAAGCCTTCACATTTTGATCATCCGTCTTGAGTTTCATTTGTTCTAGGCAACTAGGGTAATTCAAGCATTTGGGCTAATAGCCACTTATCAGTGAGTGCATACCATGTATGTCTTTCTGTGATTGGGAATTCCCCAGGATGATATTTTCCAGTTCCAACCATTTGCCTGGGTTAATTTGATAAACTTCGTTGTTTTTTTGATAGCTGAGTAATATTCCATTGTGTAGATGTACCACATTTTCTGTATCCATTCCTCTGTTGAAGGGCATCTGGGTTCTTTCCAGCTTCTGGCTATTATAAATAAGGCTTTCGATGATGAACATAGTGGAGCACGTGTCTTTTTATATGTTGGGGCATCTTTTTGGGTATATGCCCAAGAGAGGTATAGCTGGATCCTCAGGCAGTTCAATGTCCAATTTTCTGAGGAACCTCCAGACTGATTTCCAGAATGGTTGTACCAATCTGCAATCCCACCAACAATGGAGGAGTGTTCCTCTTTCTCCACATCCTCGCCAGCATTTGCTGTCACCTGAGTTTTTGATCTTAGCCATTCTCACTGGTGTGAGGTGAAATCTCAGGGTTGTTTTGATTTGCATTTCCCTGATGACTAAAGATGTTGAACATTTCTTTAGGTGTTTCTCAGCCATTCGGCATTCCTCAGCTGTGAATTCTCTGTTTAGCTCTGAACCCCATTTTTTAATAGGGTTATTTGTCTCCCTGCGGTCTAACTTTTTGAGTTCTTTGTATATTTTGGATATAAGGCCTCTATCTGTTGTAGGATTGGTAAAGATCTTTTCCCAATCTGTTGGTTGCCGCTTTGTCCTAACCACAGTGTCCTTTGCCTTACAGAAGCTTTGTAGTTTTAAGGAGATCCCATTTGTCGATTCTTGATCTTAGAGCATAAGCCATTGGTGTTCTGTTCTAGAAATTCTTTCCAGTGCCCATGTGTTCCAAATGCTTCCCTAGTTTTTCTTTTTCTATGAGTCTTTTTCTTGCTTGTTTTTGTGTACACTATGTACCATGTACTATGACCATGAAGCTCAAAAGAGGGTGTTAGGTCACCTGGAACTGGAGCTATGAATGATTATGAACCAACATATGGTTATTGGCAACCAAACCTGGGTCCTCTGTGAGACTAACATGGGCTACATCTCCAGCTTCCTCTACTGCGAGTCTTTATTCCAATGCCAGCTCCTTGAGAACTTTGATTTGAATTTGTTAGAAACAGAGATTTCTTTCCCTTTTGTTTTGTTGTTAATGCTGGAGATTGAACTCAGAAACTACTTCGTGTTCATTGAGCTCTGAAAAAAAAAAAGAGTTCCCTTCTCCCCATAAAAAGGAGTCTTACATTTCAAATGGGTAAATCATGGGCTATTACAAATTTTCGAAGTAGTCATGATGGTGCACGCTTCCAACCGTAGCGTGTGGGAGTGTGAGGTGTGAAGAATAGAGTGAGTTTCGTGTCGGTGGATTTGTCTGTTCTCTCTTGGTGTGATAAGACACCATAGACAAGATACTTTATAGAAAATGAATTTGATTTGAGTTTACCATTGCAGGAGGATGAGAGTCCATCACCTTCACAGCAGGGAACTGGCAGTATGCAGCCATGACATTTGGAACAAGTTTGTGAGTTCTTATCTCAAACCACAAGTGAAGGGTGAACTGGAAATAGCCCAGGGCTTTTAAAACCTCAAATCCCATCCACACTGACAGAGTTCTTCCAGCCAGGACACACCCTCTTACCCTACCCAACACCACCACAAACTAGGAACAGGCCTCTGAGCCATTCTATTTCAAACCACTGTCCTTGGACTAGATAGAGGGAAGCCTAAAAAATTTCTTTTCCCTCCACAGTCTTTTTTTTTCACCCACTAGTCCATTTATGAATTTAGAAATCCTAAATAAATATTTGTTTTTGTTTGTGATTTTGTAACTTTCCTATTATTTCTCTTATTGTACCTCACTGGCTTTGAAGTAATTTTCCTAGGCATGTAAAAGTTTGTTTGCTTGAATATGAATTATTTTATCTTGTGAAAAGTGCTATAAAATATTTATTTTTGACTCTTGGAATAGTTTCTTCTTAGTTCCTTTTGAGCCCACAATGGTGTTGCTGTTTGCCTAATATTCAGCTTGACAGGTATTCTAGGCATCCTTAGCTTATTTCCTACATTTTTTAAAGTTTGCTATGTTCATACTTTCATTATTTTTTATTATTTCTTTTAAAGATTGAAAATTTAAGTTGCATACAATATTAAACGAGAACATCAGAAGATCCTTAAAATTAATCACATTTTGCCCAGTTTTAGGAAATGATCTTCCATCTACAATAGGTTTGGATCCTCAGGCACCAAGAAAATAAACACTTTATCAAGCCTTTCTCTCTATAATGTGCACTCTTCTAAGAAATTATTAGTCTCTAAGAGCTCTTTCAAAGACCTACCAGGCACGCTATTAAAATACAAACTGTGGTAAAATGTACTGAGAATATAAAACAAACATAAATAGTCACAGTTCATTTACATCCATTTGCAAAATGAATGTGTTTTATTTTGCAAATAACTAAATAGACATAGCAGAGGAAAGAATACCTTACCTGCCATATTTTGAAGGAAAAGAAAGCTCAGCTTTAATCTTAAAAAGAATGATTTCTTAGAGTATCTCAATATTTAATACTTACCATGCTGTAGGGTCAACCTTGAAATCATATATATAAGTAACATTACATAAACCGATCAATTTACATTTATATAATTAAGAACATACACACACACCCACACCCCCACACTCAAACACAAATACACACATAACAGCAATTAAGCAAAAAACAAAACGAAATATAAACAACCCCTCACCCTCAAAGGCCATTGATTTGAGAGAAAGCAAGGGGATCGGTACATAGAATTTGGAGGGGGGGAAAGAAAGGGGGAAATGATGTAATTACCTTTTAATTAAAAATAAGAATGAATTAAAAATAAAATAATAATAAAACATGTAGTTTTGTTTTGATACACTTACTTGATAATTGCTTGGGATATATTAAGGGCTTCTTGATTTAGAGAGTTCTTACCTTTTTAGACCAACAAAACATTTGATTTCTTTTGAAGTAGTATCTTTGAAAAGTCCTACTGGCTTTTATATAGAATTGTGCCTGGGGATACTCATTCCTAAGATAAGTACAGACTCAGCTGAACTATAGTCCTTTGCATGCAGATATTGGTGGATGAACTTCCTTAAATTCTAACTGCAGAGAGGCATGTAAAGATTGAGATGTGAAGTCAGTCTATGCTACAAAAATTAAAGTCATAGACGCCATAGGTAGGTGCTAAGAATGACAGGAAGTCACTGGAGAATGCTCAAACAAAAAATGCCAGATTAAGGCAAATTTTAAAACCACTGCTTGGTGCTGTGGTTGGACATGTTGGATAAAAGGAAGAAATTTTAGAGGAAAGTGTAAGAGAGATGTGCTAATGCAAAATGAAACCGAATGTTCAAGGGACATGTTACAGATGAACAGAGTTGGACAGAAAGAACTTTTAGAAAGTTATACAGATGTAATAGAACAGGAAAGGCAATAAAAGGATTGTATCGTTCTAAGAATGTGTCAGTGTGACCAGTGACAGGGTCCTAGTGGAAGGTTCTTTTTAGAGCAGCCTTACATCATGTAGTGGCAATTGTATTTCAATACTCTCTAAACCTTGTCATCTGGGATGAGCCCAAGGGAAGGGTGGCTTATTAGCCAAAAAAACATGGCAGCACAAATTCAAAATCCCTATGCAAGAACAGGTTCACTTGGACAAAAAGATTCAAGAGCAGGTTTTCTTGATGTAGGATGGGACTAAGCAAACTTTTTGGATACCAAAATGTAGGGACTTTGGATTTTGGTGGTAGTAAGGAGGTAGTAAGATTTCCAAATAATTTAAGATGAACCAATAATCTTTATTAAAGACAAGGAATGAACCGTGAGAGATTTTTGACTTGAGATCATGGGTCAATAAATAGTTATGATAGTTCTTTAGATGGAAATAATTTGGAGGAATGGCTTGTGTGGTCTGAAAAAGAAAGCAGATAGAATTTCAGACATGTGATCCAATTAGATCTTTGCACAAAGTACTTAATATCAAATATGTTTATAGCAATCCATGATGGGTTACAAATAGTTTGTCTAGATTAACAGGAGGAAAACCAGAATTGGCAGATGAATTGTCTTTGTAGAAGTGGAAGTTTATGAGAGTTCACAGTTCAATAATGACCACATATTTACTCTGGAAAGAACCATGTAGATGGTGGAACTTTGAGGAGGGAAGATCTAAAAATCTTGGAGCATAGAATTAATGGCACCAAACAGTGGCTAAATAAGTGGGGCAATATTGTTGGACAGTCTCAAGTCTCCACTTACAGTTTATTTTCTCATATTTTAGGTGACTTAAATTGATAGGTTTACTATATTTTGTTTATATTTAAATTTGTGGATATTGATAAAGTAGAGGCACAGGCTATATTTATCAGTGCTGTGGTTTAGATATTAGGACACAGAGAAATGGAGCACGGAATTGAGGACAAATGTACAAGAATGATCATAATAATAGTTATGACACAGGCTGCCTTGACACTTCGTTTTATTTATTTATTTAGTTTTACATTCCAGATTTTTTCCCCTACTGATCCACCCTCCATTGTTCCAGGCCTTGGGTCCTCCCCTTGAGCTGGATCCCACTTTGGGCCTGTTACTGGTCCTCCTTTTCCTCTTGCTCTTCTCCATTTTTGTCTCTGCAGATCGTTTAGACAGGAAGAATTATGGGTAAGAGTTTTTGACTATGGGATGGCAACCCCATCTGTCACTCAATTCCCTGTCTTTCTGCTGGAGGTGGGTTCTACAACTTCCTACTGTAGAGGGAACAATGCCCATTGTAGGGAATTTCATCTAGGATCCCTCCCTTTGAATCCTGAGAGCCTCTCACCTCCCTGGTCTCTGGTACATTCTGGAGGGTCCTCCCAACTCCCTAGCTCCCAAGATTGCCTGTTTCCATTCTTTTTGCTGGCCCTCAGGGCTTCAGTCCTTTTCCCCCATCCAATACCAATCATGTTCCCCTCTACCCCTAACCTCTTCTTTCCCTCCCAGGTCCCTCCTTCCCTCTCCCTTGTGGTTGATTTTTTTCCTCCTCCCAAGTGAGACTGAGGCATCCAACCACACAAGGACCCAACCGAAAAATAGAACTCACTCATGAATATCAATGCACAAATACTCAAAAAATTCTCGCAAACTGAATACAAGAACATATCAAAACCATCATTTATCATGATCAAATAGGGTTCATCCTAGAGATGCAAGGTTGTTTCAATATATGAAAATCCGTTAATGTAATCAACTATATGAACAAACTCAAAGAAAAAGATCACATGATCATCTCCTGAGATGAGAACAATATGACAATGCAAAGATATCAAGTGGATGCAAATTGGCAAAGAAGAAATGAAGGTATCACTATTTGCAGATGATAGCATAAATAAACAACGCCAAACAGAGAACTTCTCCAGCTGATAAACTGGAGCACTTCAGCAAAGTGATCAGATATAAAGTTAACTTAAATAATTCAGTAGCCTTCCTTTATACAAATACTAAGAGGGTGAAAAAAATGAGGGAAACAACTCCCTTAACAATAGCCACAAATGATATAAAATCTCTTGGGGTAAAACTCAGACCAAACAAGAGAAAACTCTGTGTGACAATAACTTCACGTCTCTCAAGAAAGAAATAGAAGATCTCAGAAGACGGACAGATTTCCCATCCTCATGGATTGGCAGAATTAACATAGTAAAAGTGACCATCCTTCCAAAGGCAATCTACAGATTCAATGAAGTCCCCATCAAAATCCCAACACAATTCTTCAAAGATATGGAAAAGGCAATTCTCAAATTCATCTGGAAAGGCAAAAAACCCAGAATAGCAAAAACAACTCTTGACAATGAAAGAATGGGTGGATGAATCACCATCCCTGACCTCAAGCTCGACTACAGAGCAATAGTGATTAAAAACTGCACAGTATTGGTACAGAGACAGACAGGTTGATCAATGGAATAAAGTTGAAGACTCAGAAATAAAACCATATACTTATCCACACTTGGTTTTTAACAAAGAAGCCAAAAAATATACAAGGGAAAAAAGAAAGCATCTTCTATAGATGGTTCTGGTCTAACTGGCTATCTGTATATAGAAAAATGAAAATAGACCCATATTTGTCACCTTGCACAAAGCTCAAGTCAAAGTGGATCAAGGACTTCAAATAAAACCAGATACACTAAATCTAATAGAAGAGAAAGTGGGAACGAGCCTTGAACTCATTGGCACAGGGGGGCATTTCCTAAACAGAGCTCCAAAGGCTCACACTCAAAGATCAAGAATTTATAAATGGACCTCATGAAACTGGAAAGCTTCTATAAAGCAAAGGACATAGTCAATGAGACAAATCAGCAACCCACGGATTCAGGAAAAATCCTCACTAATACCACATCTGATAGAGGGTTAGTATCTAAAATATATAAAGAGCTCAAGAAGAACCACCAAAAAAGCAAACAACCTAATCAAAAAATAGGGTATAGAACTAAACCCAGAATTCACACCAGAGGAATCTTGAATGGCTGAGAAGCACCTAAAGAAATGTTCAAAGTCCTTAGTGATCAGAGAAATGCAAATCAAAACGACCTTGAAATTTCACCTTACACCAATCAGAATGGCTAAGATCAAAACCTTGGGTGACAGCACATTTTGGTGAGGATGTGGAGATTGTGAGGTTGCAAATTGGTACAATACTCTTAAAATCAATCTTGATGTTCTGAAGAAAATTGGAAATAGATCTACCTGAAGACCCAGCAATACCACCCTGGGGAATATACCTAAAAGCTGCCCCACCATGCCACAGGGTCATGTGTTCTACTATGTTCATAGTGGTTTTATTTGAAATAGCCAGAAGATGGAACTATGCCAGATGTCCCACAACAAAAGCATGGACACAGAAAATGTGGTTCATTTACACAATGGAATACTACTTAGTTATATTAAGACTAAGGGCATCCTGAGTTTTGCAGGCAGATGAATGGAACCAGAAAATATCATCATGAATGAGGTAACTCAAACACAAAAGGACATGCATGCATGGTATGTACTCACTAATACGTGGATATTAGCCAAAAAAATAATACAGAGTACCCAAGATACAGTCCACAGAACTCAAAAAGGTCAATGAGCTGAAGGACCTTGACACTTTTTAAATGTACAAATGATGCTATGTGGGTAACACAGCTAAGTCTGCATGTTGTGAGACTTTGGGCTGCAGTAAAAGGGTTTTGAAAGTGTGGTGACCAAATTTAATTTGAAACTAAATTTGTACAGTAGCCAATAGATAAAGCGTGCTAAGTATGCAGATCCACTGAATAATGTAAATTACTGCTATGGTTGGATATTATTTCTCTGTAGTTGAATGGCAATAGGTAAGAGAATAAATAACTAATCCTAGTGATGGTGCGTTCACAAAAAGCTTTATACACTGCTGATGGGAGTGTAAACTAGGCCAGACACTCCATGTAGCGGTACAGAAGTTCCTCAACGCTAACCAGTCAACCAACCAACCAACAAACTACTAACTAACTAATCAACTAACTAAGCAAAACATAGATCTTCTGTATGTCCCATCTGTCACATGCCCAGGTGGTTTACTCAAAGAACTTCATGTTAGCATACCACAGAGATACTTGAACACAGATGCTTGTTGTCTGACCAAAGCAAAGTTCTCTCCCACTGAACTATACCCTCAGCAAAAGGCTAATTTTTTTCTTTGATACATTGTTTTACTTTTTGTTTCTTTTGAAACAAGTTCCCAGGTATTGCAGGGTGGCCTGAAACTCATGATCCCCCTGCCTTTACTTCTCAAGTGTGATGATTTTCAAGGCATTTGATTCCTCCTCTTCCTCCTCTTCCTTCTCTTCCTTCTCCTCCTTTCTCATCCAAGGAATAAAGGATCAATATAAACTCCCGTTAACTAATACCGTATATGTCTTAAGATGGCGCATCTTAACTGTTCAATGGGTGGTAATCAGACAAGCACATTATCTCAGACATCTCTCCTCTCAGGCATTCACAGAATGAAAAAAATTATTTAACCAAAAGACTGCTGCCCAAGCACTGATAATGTGTACCCTAGACCTATGTCCTGCATTTCATGTTACTCCTGCTGTTTGACTTCTTGAAATCTAATGAACAATGACCCTTAATTAGCAGAATGACCAGAAAGAAATGTCTCTGTTCTCTTTGGTTCAGAGAGTGAATGTGTCACAGTCTTGCTCTTCTGCTGCAAACCCCACTTCATCTTCCCTGTGAGTTTACTGTCATTTTTCTGAGTTTACTCTTCTGTTTTTTTTTTTTTTTTTTATTAGTGTCCCCGATCTTGCCTCTGAATGAATAGCCACACAGATTCTCAAATCCCACATCTTTTTGTAGGTAGGACATGACTGCATGTGGTGATTTTCAGGCACAGTTGCTCTAGAGCTGAGGATTCTGGAACACCAGGCAGAAGGGAAGTAACACACGTGTTTCTTCAGAGGATGAGGGTTGGTTCTTTTGCATGCTTTAAAGAAGGAGAGGGATCTCTGCAATGCAGCTCTTCCCAGGCAATGCTGTCAAACACAGGCTTCCCTGTTACTGTGCAGATGACCAATGACACTGAAATGTCCACTGCTCACTATATAATCCTTTTGTTTGTCTGGTCTTCTAAGGTACTTTGACCACAAGCTGAGCACAAAAATTTCGACTATTCTATTTTCAAACAGCAGTAGTTGGTTAGGTCTAACCATCAATTTAATGGCGCCAATGGCCATCAAAACAAAGAAAATTACACAGTAAGCCTGGCTTTCTTTTATAAAGGGAATAGTTTTCATTTCATTGTGGTATAAAGCACAGAATTTTCCTCCAATACTTTTGTAGCCATCTTTCATGGAAGATGGTGAGTTGAGAATGCAAAGATCATTTTATTTTTAAATAACTTTGCTTCAGCTATGCAGACACTTTCTATAGAATCACTGTTACTTTTCTAATAGCCCAGAGTGATTCAGGAGGAAAATCATGGATTTTTTTTACAGAATAAAAGAATATGCCTAGTAGTATTGGTGAATGATGTGAACATATCAAAGGTAGAGACCCTGGCATGAAAGTGAGGAATATTTAACATGCATTAGTGTAGAAGCTTGTTTACAATGATTTCAAGGTACTTCATAATAATATTTTCATGAAATAAATAGAAAGATACCAGAGAAGAAATATATTTTTTATAAAAAGTATTAGAAAAATGTCACTTTATTCAACTAGATATTTCAGGGGGGAAATCATAGGATTAGGATTCTATGTGACAATATAAATTTGATTTAAAATGTTATTTTCTGGATACTTTAAGTCCTAGTCAATGTGTTGGGCAGGAAGGGGCTCAACTTGTCAAATGTAATCAATGGGGTTCTTGTCAGCCTTTGTTGTTGGGCATCTTATACCCTAGAAGCTAAACTTGATTGAAAAAAATCTTTATAAATAACAAGATGTTAGAGATAATAAATTTAAACTATGAGTAGATAGAATGAAGCCTTTAATTGAATTAGCATAATAACTGTGAAATGTGATATGTTTTGAATATTTTAGTTCTTAGTACAGTTTATGTCCTGACAGCTCTCTCTCTTTCATACATATATATAATCTATCTGTCAGTCTACCTATTATCTATCAGTATACCATCTATCAATCATCTATATTCTATTTTCTATTTCACCTATTAATGTATGTACCCATCTTAAAAAGAGCAATAGACCCCTTTACATTATTGAAGACAACAAAAGGACCTGCAAATTCTTTTTTGTTCTTGCTATCTTGAAATGTTTGATTACTCTGATATTTAAAGGAAGGTACTCTATATACTACCAAGGGAGAAATAGAAATACTAACCAAGCTCCAAGTTCTTTGATCTACAATGCAATCTTTCCTGCAAGAAATGCTAGTGCAATGGCGGCACAAAGCTAGTGAGAGCAACCTACCAATATCTGGTTTGACTTAGGGTCTGCTCCATGAGAAGGAATCCATACTAAACAGTACATGCAGACCAAGAACCTGAGAGTAGATAGCACAGGAACCTAGGGTAAAACCAAATGCTACTCTTTTACTTAAAGAACATACTAATAAAATAACTCCTACTCACATCCTGTTACACTCATAGATTAGTGCTATGCTCAGCCATCATCAGAGAAGCTTCTTCCTGTAGCAGATTGGAATAATTGCAGAGAACCACAGCCAGATAATATGGGAAGAGTGAGAGACCTTGAAACAACCCTAAACAAGACACTTTCATCAAATCCTTCCTTTTCGGGTTCAGTGCGCCCTGCAGAAAGGGAAGCAGAAAGAGTGTAATAGCCAGAGGGAAGGTAGGACATCAAAGAAGCAAGACTCTCTAAATAATCAGGGCTGATACACATATGAACTCAGGAATGAGGCAGTATGCATAAGAGCTGCACAGATCTACACCAGATGAAGATTCCTAGAGCTGAAAAGAGAACTAGACACATGCCCCAATTAGTAACCTAGCAATAATCTGTAATCAATAACTACTTGCAAATGAAATTTTAGGTTGTTTCCACTTATGGGTAGGCTACAGGCCTAGCAGTAGATACCCTAAAGAAAATGAATTTGGTGTCATTATTGGAAGTTCCTTGTCTCATAATGTTGTGTCAGGGTTTAAAAATTATTTTTGGAGCAGAATTTATGTATTTGTGTGGTTGGTGTGGGATCATTTATGGACAGCATGTTTGAAGAGGTCAAGGACAACTTGAAGGATATGGCTTTTGTCACCTAGCATGAAGATTCTGGGGATTGTACTTAGGTCATCACACTTAATAGGCAGTAAGTGTTTTTACTGAGCTACGTTGCCAATCCCGTATTGATATTTAAACTAATCATTTGATATTTTCAGTTTCTTCAAGGCTTCTGTATTCGATGTTACTACTTCTGTCTTGTTTTAATTAAAAAATCTGTTGATTCACTTTTCTTGAAGCATGGCAAGTTAGTTTTGAAAGTTTTACTAAGCATACTTTTCGTTTATAAGTACAAGGCTATCTCAGAATCATGAAAATCTTATTAAAAACATAAACTGTACTTAAGATCTGAACTTCTGAGTGTCTGGGGATTTATATTTTATCACTATTTTCTATGAGTTTTGTACTGCAAACTGGAAAAATCATTACTCTTGTATTGAAGATAGGGCAGTTCTAGCTATTATCTTTTCATACCCACATGCAGATACATGCAGGCATGCACACACATACACACACACACACACACACACACACACACACACAGAGAGAGAGAGAGAGAGAGAGAGAGAGAGAGAGAGAGAGAGAGGGACAGAGACAGAGAAAGAGACAGAGAGAGATGGAGAGAAACAGAGAGACAGAGGAGGGTATATAATCTAGTGATCTCATCTATAAACGTAAGTACAGCAATTGATTTCATGAATGAGGACAGCAGAGGTATCATATATATATATGTAAATATATATGTATATATGTAAATATATATGTATACATGTAAATATATCTATATATATATTTAGTTTCTACTTCAAAGTAGAAACTGATTTTTATATCTGTATTACTGTCTGTATTCTGCTTCTTTGAAAGAAGAGAATATGTGATTCATGGACAAAATTGTGAGTGAATAGTCTACCCCTATGGTATAAATTAAATAAACAAATGCAAAGCAAATAAAAGAAAGGAAAATAAAAAAGGTGCTATGCAACTTGCCAAGGAAGAAAAACAGCCACCCCCACTCCCAAGATTTATAGCCACAACCATGCAATAGACGCACTATTATCTCAGGGATAACCAAGAGCTTTCTAATTGGACTTTATCCCTATTCAATAGCAGGAAATTCATGTCTGGTACTGTAAACCCAGTCAAATACCCAGAGCTTATGATGCCATGGAACACAGAGGAGGATCCACTACTTCTACTTCCCTAAAGCAATACAATTTTTAACTCTGCTCTAATATTTACTCTCATATCCATGGTTAAGGTATCTCTTACTTATCATCAAACTAGCTTCGCTTTTCATTAGCTGGAGGCTACTACAGAGATCTGTAATGGTAAAAATGAGAAGTGACTGTAGGGTCTCAGTCAATCTTTCTATAATCAAATGCCTACATCTAATGCTTGGGAAAAATCGTTGAAGTGGAAGCAGAAAGTTTGTAAGAGCCAGAAGACCAAGATGGCTGTTCACGACAGAGTCTTAGACGTGTCAAGGTTGCTACATTCATTAAATCCGAACAACATGTTTACCTAAATAAGTCATATATGATACAACAGTTGCTATGACAGTGGGTTGCAGGAAACATCACCATTCCACATCCCTACAAGCAATTGATGGGTGTTGAAAAGCGAGAATCAATATTCTCCAGAGACAAACATACTGATAGGTTATCCAGTCTCAGTCAGCTTTGTGTGTGTGTGTGTGTGTGTGTGTGTGTGTGTGTGTAAGTGAATGATAATGATAGAAAAGATTATAAAATTGAGAGAGGGGTATGAGAAGTTGGAGGGGGGAGAAGGGGTAGAAATGATGTGAATATAGTTTTCAGATATGAAATTCTCAAAGAATAGAAAATTTGCATTAAGAAATTCCTTTTCATTGGAGGGGTAGTAGAACATGTTTATGATAAAGATTAATTTTGTAAATGTGTGAGACTTTCAATTAATAAACACATATATTATTAAAATGAGACCTTGGTATTCAAAGGTCAACATAGATACACACAGGCAGTCCTGTTGGTGCATGCCTTTAATCATAGTGCCAAGAAGACAGAGAAGGCAGATTTCTGATTTTCAGGACATTTTCTCAAAACAAAAACAAAGAAGAAAAAGTATATATATATATATAATATGGACATTAAATAGTCTAGATTGAGGAGAGAAAATGAAATGAATTTGGTATAAGATCAACATCTCATAGCTATGGCCAATCCACCTGCTCTAGGATTGTGAATGGCATATCAGATGTTTTAGTAACTCATGCATTAAGAGTGAGTGTACAAGATTCTATATGAACAGACATGTGTGGCTTCTGTTTTGGATTGTCTTATTATTCTTATGGTGAATACCCTTTGAAATTAGAAATAGTGTCTTCTCCCGAAATAGAGTTGAAATTTCTTGTCTAGGAAAATGAAGAAAATGTCTCCTTTTTCAGGAAAGTTTAAGCAATCTGTTTTGCAGTCCATTATAAAATAATTGAACTACCTATCAAGACCATTTTGTGCCTCACATCCCCTTGAGCCACCCCAGATCGGTCCTGCAGGACTCAGGGAACACGGGAAGCTGATGTGAGCTAGTGGTTCATGCTGTGTTTTGTCATGAGTAATGGAGTCCTTTGTTGACTTAGCATATTCTGTCCTCTGCCAGTAGCTAGGAAAAGATAATGATTCTCTTGCTAGATTGGGAGCAGAGTACAACCTCAGGCCTTCTGTAATTGGTATTGTTTCTTCACTGCTACCTCAAAATTAAGGCACTAAGGCATATAGGCTTTGTTTTTTCTTTGTGTATTTCACAGTTCAGTCTTTATATTAGCTGTAAAGATCCTCCCTTTTGACATTAATAATTAAGCAAGTGTTTGCTATATCTCAAACTTCTATCAGATGCTTTGCAAAGTATAAATCAAACGTGATTCTTGATCTCAGATTCATCAAGTAAATAAAGAGAAGGACATATGAGCACACGTAATGTGTAAATAGTATTTTTCTTTTCTTTTATTGGGTATTTTCTTTATTTACATTTCAAATGTTATCCCCCTTCCCTGTTTCCCCTCAAGAAACCCCCCATCCCATCTCCCCATCCCTGCCTCCATGAGGATGCTCTTCCACCCAGCCACCCACTCTCTCCTGCCTCCCTGCCCTAGCATTCTGCTACACTGGGGCATCAAGCTTTCACAGGACCAAGGGACTCTCCTTCCATGATGGACAAAGTCCATCTTCTGGTACATATGTGGCTGGAACCATGGATCACTCCATGTATACGCTCTGGTTGGTGGTTTAGTCTCTGGGAACTTTGGGGGTTGGGGGGAGTCTTATTGGTTGATCGTGTTGTTCTTCCTATGGGGTTACAAACCCCATCAGCTCCTTCAGTCATTTCTCTAACTCCTCCATTGGGGACCCCATTTTAAGTCTAATGGTTGGCTGAAAGCATCCACCTTTGTATTTGTTAGGCTCTGGCATATCCTCTCAGGAGACAGCTATATCAGGCTCCTGTCAGCATGCACCTCTTGGTATCCCCAATAGTGACTGCATTTGGTGAATGCATGTGGGATGGATTCCAATGTATGGCAGTCTCTGGATGACCTTTCCTTCAGTCTCTGCTCATACTCTGTTTCTGTATTTCCTCCTGTGAGTATTTTGTTCCCCCTTCTAAGAAGGACTGAAGCATCCACACTTTTGCCTTACTTCTTCTCGAGGTTCATGTGGTCTGTAAATTGTATCTTGGATATTCTGAGCTTTTGGGCTAATACACACTTATCAGTGAGTGCATACCATGTATGTTTCTTTGTGACTGGGTTGCCTCAATCAGGATGATATTTTCTAGTTCCATCCATTTGCTTATGATTTTCATGTAGCCATTGTTTCTAATAGCTGAGTAATACTCCATTGTGCTGATGTACTATATTTTCTGTATCCATTCTTCTGTTGAAAGACATGTGGGTTCTTTCTAGCTTCTGGCTATACTAAATGAGGCTGCTATGAACATAGTAGAGCATGTGTCCTTGTTATATGTTGGGGCATCCTTTCGGTATATGCCCAGGAGTGGTATAGAATGTGCCCCATAAAAAGATTGAAGAGACACTCAGCAAGCTCAGGAAACATTAAATTTCATAGAGCTGTGAGAAATTAGGAAAGGTTTTTTGGTGAAGGTACAATGTAGTCATCAATATACAGAGTGTTCTCAATGGTGACAAGTGTCAGGAACCTTTCAGATATAAGACAGCATAAGCAAATACAGAGATACTTGGCAGAGTTCACTATGTAGCCAAGAGAATAAACAAACATATCACTATCATATCACATTCTTTGTGTTCAGTTGTAGGAAGAAGATGCTGATTTGCACTTTATGGATATACCAGGCAGCTCAACTCTATCCTTTATGCTTATTGCCTCAATGCTTCTCTGTTATTTTGTGTTCACTTGGTAAAAATTTTGAAATAGTTATCATAATATACATATTTATATCTATAAACCACATAATTTTGGTCTATGTCTTATTCATATCAGTAATTTGTTTTACTTTCAGATAAAATGAAAACATTTGTAATATTTTCTTCTGCACCCAAATTTATAAAGAAATAATAATATATAAAATATATAATGTATAGATATACAAATATATAAAATGTGACTGTCTATGGTATTTGTGAGCTTTACAGGCTAGTGTGAGGAAATCAGCTTTGCCTTTTCAGACACACTTTGTTCTCACAATTATTAGAGTTGAGATCAAAGAAGTGAATGAAAAACAGAGGAGTAACCAAGTTTTTGAAAGGGATCAGATGTGATATATTTATTAATTACTTTTCAGTGAAGTTAAGGCATTCAAGTGGCAGGATTGTTTGAGAACCAATTAGCTAGGAGAATTTCATTTTATTATATTTATATTTATTTACATTATATTTCACCATATTATGATTATATTATAATTTAACCTATCCTTAAAAAAATTATGCACACTTTAAAGTCCAAATTGCATCTAGACACTTTTACTTATCTTATTAATTATTATTAATTTTAATTTATGATAATATATTACAAATAATCATCTGTCATATAACTATAAATTATAAATTACAATTAATTAATTAATATTCAATAAAGTTTGCTTACATGATAAGAAAATGCATAATTTCCTTGTGTTTACAAAAGTAAATCTTGCTGTAGAAAAATGCTATAAATGGCCCATATTCTTAGGGTACTTTTGGAAATTTAATCATAACTAGTTTCACAAATATAAAGCATTTTGTATTTTAACATTAAATAGAAGATTAATTGTATTTTATTCAACGAGCATTCTGTTCAAAGAATCTTTGAGATTTTTAAAAATACTAGTGTCATTGGGCAGAAGTCATTGGTGAAGGTAAGTGTGGGATAGGATTTGCTACTTTAAAACTGGGACTTTATTATCTTCAGCCATTCTAGAAGTACATCATAACCAAAGAACATCATGTGCTCCCAGGGACTAGACCAGCAACCAAGGAATGTACAGGGAGGGACCCATGGCTCCAGCTGCATGTGTAGCAGAGGATGACTTTGTCTGACATCAATGGGAGGAAAGGCCCTTAGTCCTACGGAGGTTTGTTGCCCCAGCATAGGGTCATGCTGGAGTGTTGGATCAGGAGTGGGTAGATGGGGGAGCACTCTCACAGAGGCAAAGGGGTGGGGGGAAAGGGCAGATGTAGGATCTGGGGTTTGTGGAGGGTAACCAGGAAAGGGGATATCATTTGAGATATAAATGAATGGAATGAGTAATAATTTTTTTAAAAAAGGAAAAGACCTAACCATGATACCATTTAACCTAAAAAAAAAAAAAAAGAAAGAAAGAAAAAGGAAAAAACATGAAATGATTTGTGAATAATGTATGAAGCGTTTCTGCATGTTGCTTCTTCTGTTGGAAGTTTGGACTCTACTCAATGTGTCTATCTGTAAAAGTCTTTAAAATTCAATATAAGTGAGAAAAATTTCAATGTATGTGCAACTGAGTTTCCCTTGAGAGAATTTCTAACAGGAAATATTTCCAAGCCTCAAGCATCCCACAGGTTACAAAGAGCATCTGAAAAGCTGTGGTGTGAAAAGCAGATGTTCAGGTTATCTTGACATATTTAGTGCTCAGGCAATACTGATAGCAGCCTAAACTTTCAATTCTGCCTTTTGTAGTAGTATTTATCATTTATATATATGAAAAAGAGCTTCAACCTTTCTTCCCTTTGTTCTAAGTAGTCAAGGTTCATGGTCAAAAGCATTTGTTCCTGGGATTACCAGGAGTGAGCTTTGGTCCGCCACAGAACTGAGTTGATGTGTTTATTTATGCGTTTAATATATAGCTTTACCCATCTCCTGGCAGAACTGCATGTGCTTGGTTTGGTTTTGATGAATGAGGTGTGGCACGCAGATGGAGAACAGGTAAATATCTCCCTCAAACAGACCCCGGTGCTTCATAAATTATTTATAGGACCCTTCAGTGTGCTGTTGTCGTGGTCAGAGTCAGCTACTAATACAGAGACAAGAGCCCTTTAATCAAAATCTTTCACTCTGTGGAAAGATTGGCATCTAAGAGAGAGAGCTATAAAGCAAGAATTTGATAGTTGTGGTGTCTGGAAATAGACATGAATATACAAATTGCGTTATCATTTACTGACCTTGAGCGATGACAGCCGGTTTCACAAAACTGTGTCACAATAACCATGATGTCCTAAATGTGTCTAGTATTTTCTCCACCAAGTCCTCAAAATAGTCCCAATCCATTTCTAGAATTTTATCGATCTTCATAAGAACGAGCACAAAGGAACACACACTGTCTGTTCCCTACTAAGAAAACTATCATCACTTTATGGACATAAATATATTTATTTGTGTGTGTGTGTGTGTGTGTGTGTGTGTGTGTGTGTGTACATATGATGTGAAAACAGAATGAAGACAAAGGGGACAAAAGGGAGGAGGCAGGAGCTCAGGAGAAGGAAGAAAGGTAAACAGGACATATTTTGTGATATATATAGATTTCAGATTTAGATGTGTATATACTCACACATATATATATACGCATTTGTAAGTATAGGACCTGAAAATAGAAGAGTAGACATTTTGAAAGGAAGAAGGAAGCCCATCGGAATGGGGAGAAGAAGCAGGGGAGGGCCATGGGCATTTGAATATGAACGAAGTCCTATATCATACATGTATACATTGTTATCATGATTTCTAGCATTTCTGTATACCAAATAAAAATTAATAACGTTTAAAAAATCATCAAATACATCTTTCAAAATAGTGCTAGGCTAGTAGTCATAATATAGCAACAGCACTTTTTTTTTTTATTAACTTGAATATTTCTTATATACATTTCGAGTGTTATTCCCTTCCCCGGTTTCCGGGCAAACATCCCCCTCCCCCCTCCCCTTCCTTATGGGTGTTCCCCTCCCCACCCTCCCCCTATTGCCGCCCTCCCCCCAACTGTCTAGTTCACTGGGGGTTCAGTCTTAGCAGGACCCAGGGCTTCCCCTTCCACTGGTGCTCTTACTAGGATATTCATTGCTACCTATGAGGTCAGAGTCCAGGGTCAGTCCATGTACAGTCTTTAGGTAGTGGCTTAGTTCCTGGAAGCTCTGGTTGCTTGGCATTGCAACAGCACTTTTAATTAAACTATTTAGTCAGCAACTGCATTGTGATTGACTAGTGAGCACAGATTGAACAAATCTGTTAGTATCCATGCTCTCCTATGCAAATAATAAGATGGTCATAAATAGCAAAATTATTAAATTTATGCAATAGCAATATAGTTAATTCCTGTACAAAACCCATCCATTTACATGTGTAGTCATTCCACAGTTGCTACAAGATGTAGGCTTTCAACTTATATGTGGTTTTTACGAAAGCGGCTAATTTTGTGCAATATATTTTAACCCATGCTTAGATTCTGTCTACTTTAGTGTGTGCAGGTGTGTATAGTGTGTGTGTGCGTGTGTGTGTGTGTGTGTGTGTGTGTGTGTGTGTGTGTGAATATGGCCTCACATGTGCCACAATGTCCATCTGGAGGTCAGCAGGCCATCTCAGCGTGGGTACGCACCTCCCATCTCATTTGACGCAAAGGTGTCTTTGTTTTTCCTCAGCTAAGCCAGGCTCATTATCCCACAAGCCCCTGCGTCTAGTTTACCTTGCCCACCAAGAGTACTGGGACTGCAGTTGCGTGGTCCAGCTCTGAATCTGGGCATTGGACATCAGCTCCTTATTGTCTGGTAAGCACTTTCTCTCTCTGACCCATCCCCCATAGTAGAGCATGTGCTCTACTATAAAAGGTTCATTTGAATGAAAGACATTTACTCAATAAACTCCTATTATTTAATGGTTACAACAAACCTCTAAAATACTGTTATTAACTATCTAATCTCTACCCAAGGAGAGAGTTTCAGATTTTCTCTCTCTAAAGTATAACAAGGAGCAGAAATCCCTACGATTTGATGACATATAATCCTTTTCATATATATCAGGGAGTCGTAGGCTGTGGGGTAATACGAAGGAGGTACGGTTGTGTTTCCTTTTGAGACTCTAAATTTCATGGATCGGATCAATTGGAGGGGCTGGCGGCTGTCTCCTGCAGGAAAATCCTTTGCTACTGGAAGCCCTAGACACTGTGAGAGCTAGAGGGATGCCCAGGGCAAAAGGCAGCCTGTGGTGTATGAGAAAGATAAAAGGTAATGACTTTATCAGTTCCTTCAGGGCAGACATCTTATCTGTTTGTTCTAGGTATAGCTTACTGTCTGGCATTCCTGTGACCCCAATAACTATTTCTTGAATGGTTAAAGGGATGAAAGCAATCTGCATGGCTTCTTTTTAAAGATGCCCGCGTGCTAATGATGAAACGTCTTTTTAAATCATATTTTCACTGATTTTTTGAGTTCACTAATAATTTAGCACCTATGTCTTAAAAACCCATAATTTGTATCCACTACTTTTGATACATGGCTTAATCTTTGATTTTTAATTTAAACATCTATTTTAGGTTTGAGCTAGTGTTTCAGACCCGCGCTCCTAGCTACACCAAAGCTGAGGAAGAGGACTGGATTGGACTACACATCGAGTTCAATGCCAATCTGGGCAATTTAGTGAGACCCCATGTCAAGAATTTTAAAAGGTTGGGGAATATATCTCATTGGTAGAGTGCTTAATAAACATTTGCAAGGCCTCGGATTCAACATTATCTTAATAATTAAATAGAATAATAACTCAAAATAAATATTTCAGTTTGTGATCTTTTTGCCTAAAAGTTTACCTTACCCACCTAAATCACTTTTAACTGTGGGTCATTGTGACTCTTCTGGTTTTTCTACCCATATGGGCAATTCACTTTGTATCTGGCTATATTTTCAAGGGCAAGGTCACACATAGAGAACAATTAGAAGGGACCCTGATGTCTATTCTACAGAACACACAGGGAACAACCAATGAAAAAGCATTAGCAAATTATCATAGACAACAACATATTAGTTTCTTAGGAAAGCTATTTCAAATTATCACAAAGGAGAAATTAAAATAGCAGAAATTTATTCTCTCAAGATTCTGGAAGTGGGAATTCAAGTATCTGGTGCCTGCGGGGCCAATGGCAATCCTTCAGGATTTCCCAGTGCTTCCTTCAGATTATGGAAGGAGTAGCAATTTGTAGCTTGAGGTTGCCTGACTACAATCTCCACCTTGTTCTTCTTATGACCAAATCTGTCTTCTCTCACTCCGTAGTTACGGTTGGCTTGAAACTTTAAAGACTTCAAAACTTATTTAATTATGTACACATGTATGTGTGTGGTTGAATATATGTACACGGGGTGCCCGTGGAAATCAGAAGACGGCATTGGTAACTAAATGACCGGCAGTTGTATGCTACCCAATATGGGTGCTGGGAGCCCAGTCCTTTGTAAGAGTAGAAAGTTCTCTTAACTACCAAGCCATCTCTTTAGCCCTGTTTTTAAAAGCTGTAATTTATACCATAGTTTCGATTTCTTTTTCTTTAACGTTAATAGAAAAAGTTCTGAAAGAATGTTTTATTTTTCAAATTTCACTTTATTTTGGCTTGTCTATTTTGCTTTGTTTTTGATATAGTATCTCTCTGTACCTGAGACTGGACTCTAAGTCCTAATGCTCCTTCCTCAGCCTCTCCAGAGCTGGGATTATAGGCTGTTCTAGTTCACTGTGCTATCTCACTGTATTTTATTTTATTGAAAGAACTTTTGCCTTTATTTGTAGTTTTGTTTTGTTAAAATTTCTTGGGAGCTGAAGAGACTTTTTTTTTAAAAAAGGGCCTTCTATATTTTTAAAGTAACAACTTGGCGTCTCTCAAAAAGAGAGGTGAGACACACCAGTTCTTACATCTTTATCTGTTTTTCTTTATCAGCACAGGCTCGTGAGTGTGACTTAATATCTGATACAAATGCTTATCATAGACACTGCTTGCACAGTCTCCCCATTTTGTGTAATAATGATGCTGTGTCATTCACCAGTCTCTAAGCCAGAGAACTGGTTTGAGAATCACTGTGAACCATACACTCACATAAACCATACACTTTTCCTTTGATATCCCTTTTCTTTTTTTGGGGGGGGAATAAAGTTTCAACTTCCAGTTCTTCAGCACAGGAACAGGGATGCTTAGAGGAACACACTCTCTTCTGTTGGAGGTATCCTTTTAATGTGTAGGGTACACATGTCTTACAGGTCACCTCTCCTACAATTTGGCATACTGCGGCTCTTTGAGGGTCCAGGGTTGCTTCTTTTTTGTATCATTTCAACATTTGCTTACTGATGCTTGCCCAGTAGTGGATGTTTTGAGCCGGTTCCTATAGAAACAATGTTCCCTCATCTTTCTGCACTTCCAATCATTTCGTTATGCCCTTCTCCTTGAATTAAAGTGTGGTTGCATATAAAACGCCTGCATTGCGCTTTCTTTCTGCAGAATTTTATGGGTGTCACTTCTCCTGGGGTTGAATACTGCTGGACCACTGCCCTTGTGATTACAGATTCAAATTAACCACAGATTCACGTGACCCATAGAGGCTTTCATCCACTGTACACCGAGTTAGCTGTGAAGAAAGAGGCAGGAATCAGTTGAAGACCTTTTGCTAAGACGATTAGGAAAGCAGACCTCTGGGAGTGTCTGTGACTGGGTTTCCAGCTCAGGGTGGCTGTGATTTAAGTCTGCAAGTGAGGAAATCAGTGCTGGGTTAATCACGTGAAAAGTCCTTCAGGACTAGATGGCTTAGTTTTTAAGGGCAGTTGCTGCTCTTGCAGAGAAAATGGGTTTCTGTGGACTCAACACCTTCTCCTGGTGTCTGTGTGCACCAAATAGGTAAACATTCAAACAAAATTCAAAAAGGATTTTAAAAAATAGACGAGTGGAAGGAGGTAGAACTGTGGGAAGTAGGACCTTGTTGGAGGAGGTAGGTCCCTGGGGGCGTGTCCTTTGGGACTGTATCTTGGACTGTCTTCCTATTATTGCTCTGCTGTTTCCTGTTTCCTGGGTCTGGGATATGTTGTACCTCATTAAGATTGTAGTCAGTCCTGTCCCAGTACTGTTCCTGAGGTTGGCACAAAATGGAGGATTCGCTTTTTTTTTTCTTTTTCTTTTTTTTTTTCCAGTGCGATTTCTTCTCTGACTGATCTGGCGAGCCCCAATCTTCTACCTGAGGAATGTCACATAGTCCTTGGTGAAGTTAAAGGTTCAGCTTCCCAGAATTCCTCTCCATGCAAATGAGGTATCCACAGACCTTTAAGCCAGAGCCAATGAAACTTCACCCTAAGAAGCACCCCTTCCCACTCTCTAAGATTCACCTGGAATCTACTGTATGCACACAAGCTGTTTCATTGAATATCGCCTGAAAGAGCTGTAACACTGAAATCTTCTGAGAGACCCCCCTCCCCCGCTCTGTACTTCCTTTCAACCTTCCTACCAGGTGTACAGCAGGGTGTGGACACCCTGAGGGAAGAAGCAGAAAAAGGAGCCACAGAATAAATACCTCCCTGCTTCAATGAACCGAATCCCTTCAGTTTCCTCAGCCATCTGGCCACAGCCATGATGAAATGAACACAGGTATTTCTTGTCTTTTGCTCACAATGTATGAGCAGATTTTACTTGAAGAGAGAGAGAGAGTGAGGGAGGAGAGAAAAACAGAATAAAGGAAGATCACAATATCTGACCACCCAATAGTCACATATTTTATTGCACTTTCTATTTGCTTTCTGCTGCTGTACTGTGTTTCTTTTATGTTTATAAGTTACTTATAATCGATTCTTTTTTATAATTTTATTTTCCTTGGATATTTTACATTTCAAATGTTATCCCCTTTACTCCCCTCTCCCATATCCCCTCTCCCTCCCCCGGCTTCTACGAGAATGTTCCCATTCCCATCCACCCACTCCAACCTCAACACCCTGGCATTACCCTACGTTGGGGAAACAATCGATTCTAACCCATTTTAAAATATGGTTTATTTTTCCTGTGCCAGCTCCTTGCTGTAAAGAGAGGAAGTCACTTCACTGAGGGGTCAGATGAGGGATTAGGTTGGGAAGTCCTTCAAAGCTATATCCAAGTAGACAGCCATTCATTTGCCCCAGCCTCCAAAGCCTGACAGTGTTGTGAATGTTCAGAAGGCGAGTTGGTTTCTTAGGGTCTCCTGCTGCCTCTGGAACAGCTTCCTCCAAATTTCCCGCATGTATGTAATTCCACGGCTAACCTCCCCTGCTTCTAGAGTTTAACCCCAGACCAAGGAAAATTAGAAAGCAGTCTTTGCCTACCCTTGCATGTGTTTTCAAGCAGGGAATGATGGTTTTCCCCTGTGGTGTGCTCTCCCACACGCACAGTGGAAGAGCATTGTTTGTTGTATTTTCTCCCCTCTGTGGTGTTGGCTCCTGTTCCTTCCTGTTAGCAGCCATGCTCAGAATGCACTGGTCTCACACCCTGGTTGCTCTGTGGCATCATGTGTCACCTCGACACTGTTTTCAAAAACATGGAATTTTCTGTCTCAAATTCTGTGGGCTGCTTTTTGGGAAATGCTATCTTTACATCATCCTCAAACAGAAAGCACAGCTCGCTCTTTGTCCTCTTTTCCCTGAATCTGTGACCCGCTTTCTTCATTTTTCTCTTTGCGGATGGGTGAGGACAGAGAGGATATCGTCAGAACTGAGTTTTACAGGAGTCCTTTTCGTGCATACTGGTTTGTCCTTCATGATCCTCTGTGCATGTAAATGAAAGATAAAAAACATACATGTAAAAAGACATGTGAATTCAAATGGACACTGTTACATACAGTATGTAATAACTATATAGGCAAAGAGATTAAATAGAGACAGTTCCTGCCTATTGTCCAGTGGTCCAATTGTTTGTTTGCTTGTTTTTTACATTGTGATTGGGTGAAAGATTACTTATACCAATTACTAATATTCTGTATAGTATTAAAAAATTATAGAAAATATCCAATACTTTTTTAGGTAGACTGTGTTAGATGAGTTGGTTCAAGTTTGGGCTAATGTAACTATATTTAATACATTTAAGATAGGTTTAGAATGATTTGAGATTTTGTAGGTTCTGTGTACTAAAAACATTTATTTTGGAAGGATCATGGAATGACTCATTTGGTAGAGTATTTGCTGGGAAAGCATAGGGACATAAATTCAGATCCCTAGCACCAATGTAAAAAAATGGGTGTGGCCATACATCCTGCGAAGCCCAGTTGCTGGAGTAAGCTTGCTAACAGTCCATCTTGTCCATTGGTGAACTTCATGTCCAATGAGAGATTCTTTTTCAAAAATTACTACTACTACTACTACTACTACTACTACTACTACTACTACTACTACTACTACTACTAATGTAGAGGAAGACACAAATGTCAACCTTGTTTCTCTCAATACATGGCCATACACATGGACACATACTGTAGTCACAAATACTCAAAGCATTTTTGAGTTACGGTCATTTTAGTTAGCAATACATTTGCTAGGATACAACTGCATGAGAAGTTGCCAGCAGTTTACATTGCCAACACTTTAGAAATTTCCTATGTGTCTGTCTTTCCCTAGTCCCACCATTTCACAACTCCTCCCCACATCCCTATATTCCCCCAAACAAATGTTTTCCTCCATTTACTGTTGCCATTTCTTAATCATGTTCACAATTTCACCACCTACGTTTTCATTACTTCAGATGACTGCTCTCCTAATTATCTTCTTTTTTGTTTTAGGGCTCCGTGTGTCTTCAAGCCCATTAGGAACAGGTCTAAAAATATCTCTGTGCAGCATCTCTCCTTCCTCCTGGGTACCTTTCAATCTACCAGATTGATTTTGTTCTGCCAATATTAAATACTTGTCCCTGATGCCTTTCTTTCCTACACTGATGATAAAGCCTTGGGCCCAGTGAGGGGAAGCCTTTCTTCTACCACAGAAAATACAGAACGCTCTCACGGAAGTCCTCAGTTTTCATGTCAGACTCACCTAAATCCACCCTGGTCTTATGAAAATAAAAGGAAAATTAAATTGAGTGCTCTTCTCCCTCACCAGGAGGCCATGATGAACACAGAGCTTCTGCAGCCTTCCCACGGCTGCCTGGGCTGAAAGTGTTTTCTCTATCATTCGGCCTCTGGGTCCTGCAAGGACCACAAGGCCCACACTGCTCCAAGGTTTCAGATGCTCTTTTTTTGCATGTTTTATAGATATTTTATGTATTTATATTTCAAATGTTATCCCCATCCTGGTCCTCCTTCTCCCCTCCCCCTACCCCACTTCTATTAGGATGCTCCCCCTTCCGCCCACCTACTCCCACCTCAACATCCTGGGCATTCCCCTACACTAGGGAAATGAGACTTCACAAGCCCAAGGGCCTCTCCTTCCATTGATGCCCGACAAGGTCACCTTCTGCTACATATGCAGCTGGAGCCATGGGTCCCTCCATGTGTACTCTTTGGTTCGTGGTTTAGTCCCTGGGAGCTCTGGTGTGTCTGGCTGGTTGATCTTGTTGTCCTTCCTATGGGGTTGCAAGCCCCTTCAGCTCCTTCAGTCCTTTCTAACTCCTTCAGTGGGGTCCCCGTGCCCAGTCCGATAGTTAGCTACAAGCATCTTTATCAGACACTTATCAAGAGGTGCTGCTATGGAGTTTCAGGTTCCCGGCTGTCTTTTTATTTTCCATGTCATGTAGATATTCTCCCATCCCACTACTGCATTCTCATTTAGGCTCTCATTGCCTATCTCATATGGTAAAAGGTGAACTACTTATATCATCCGAAGAGCAACTGGATGCACTCAGTATCACATGGGTTTTGATATTTACCCATCACCAGGAGGCCCTTCTTTCCCTCTGAAGCTTTTGTTCTGCTGGCCCATTTTATTACTTCCAACTAATGAACTCTAATTCTAAAATCAAGGACTCCTGAGGTGCTGGCCAGTAGCACTTTCTGTCCCACTGTTATCTTCTATTGTGTCTGTTCAACCTCTCTTTACGGGGACATCTCATGCTAAGGTTATTAACCTCACATCACGTGCCCATCTCCCCTCCTTTGTACTCATTTTGTCCAGTGTGGGCAATTCAAAAGTAAATTGTCTCGCCCATAAATCCCAAGTCCTTACTCACGGAATACTCTGTAATCTACTCCGTGCAATCAGCAGGCCATTCTGGAGGCCCATTCATAGCCGTGAGCATTAGAGCAAATATCTCTGCGGTGCTCGAAGACTCCCGCAGCCCTTGGACATGAACTTCAATGAGGTCAGTGGCAGAACTTTCTCCTCTCTGTTCAAATGCTTCTGAGTTTTCTAATTCAACGGAGTTTTTGGCGGCAGAGGCACAGAGCACATTTTTCCTACCTTACTGTTTAAATGTTTGGATTTGTATTCTAGGTTGGAAATGATGTGTGTGTGTGTGTGTGTGTGTGTGTGTGTGTGTGTGTGTGTGTGTGTGTGTGTGTGTAGTGTGTGTATATGTGTGTCTTTCTGGCAGTGTGTATTTTTATCTGAGTGTGGTTCTTCTGCTACCAGCATCCTTTCCCAGGATCCTCTTAGGAAACAGTTCTAGAAAGAGGACATTGCCATGGGCAAGAACATGGACCTGACTCTTTCCAGCTGACCAGTCTTAGGATGATAGCAAACTTTCTTCTTGTTCCTAACTCTAAGACAGGGATTCTATCTGCAAGAGTCCTCAAGAGGATTGAATAAGGCATTTACTTAAAATTTTGGCAGATGTGACCTTTCAAAGCAAAGAGGGATCCATTTTTTTTTCTTTTTTTTTTTTTGGAGTGGGGACCCAGACCTTCAGGGCCTTCTTTCATGCAGGCGCTCTACCCTGAGCTAAATCCCCCAACCCGGATCCATTTTTTCATTGTTTAGAAATCACTGTCTGCCAGGGCATATCAGGGTTGTGTGCTCTGTAATCCAATTTTTGTCTTACACATTCTTACTGATAAAAGATTTCTCAGAGATGTGAAAAGATTTCTCCAAGCGAATATGTGTGTGTGTGTGTGTATATATATGTGTGTGTGTGTGTGTGTGTGTGTGTGTGAACTGTTTGTCTCTTAAGGAAAAAAAGGCCTGCATGGTAGATCAGTTAGTAAGAGCACCTGTCACCAATCCTTATAACTTAGTTCCATTCAGGTGACCCACATGGTGAAAGAAGCCACTTGACTCCCCAAAGTTGTCCCTGTGTATTCCACATATACTTTGGTTATGTATCCCAAAATAAATAATTAAAAATGTGATATTTAGGAAAAGGAAGAAAAAAGATTATATATGATATATAAAAGATAATAATATATAGACATATGTAAATAATTTGAAAATTAACTCCTCTATTCTTCCTTTTCAGTCTCCATTAATGAGGGTAACCTCACAAATCAACCGTGTGTGGAATTACATGAGAGGGAGACAGAGAAATTCAGCAGAAATCAGGAATGTCTAAGCTCCCTATTTCCCATTACTTCAAGGAGTCAACTCTTGAAGTTTTCAAGTATTCAGTTAGCATTGAAGATCAGATCATAACCCATAAATTAGGTCATATTCCATGACAAAATGTATCTCTCATCCAAGGTTTAAGATGTCAAGCGAAATCTTAAAATCCCCAGGGAGAATGCGATGAAATCAAAGGTCTTCTTGTTCTCAGAGGGATCATCAAAACTGTTATCAAATTGGATGAGTTGACCATCAATCTGAAAACAGTGTGTGGGAGTACTAGGTGTACAGCAGAGCAGGTAAAGTACCAGCTGCTGAAACCAGGAAACTTTACTTTAGATTTCTAGCATCCACAAAATGTTGAATGTAGTGGAACACGTCTGTCACTACTGTGCTGAGTGGGCACAGATGGATGGATTCCAGATAGGAGGATTTATCCTCCAAACTACAGTAGAGTGCCATAGAGAATGAGGCCTTGGCTTCCACACTTGTACCCAGACACATGGACCCACACAAGCACATGTGCCTCCTGTAAACAAATGTGAACACAAGCACACATACAGTAGTGGCAGAGGTGTGTGTGTGTGTGTGTGTGTGTGTGTGTGTGTGTGCACGCGCGCGCGCGCATACGCACGTGCGTGGGTATATAGGGATTTTTTTTTAACACAATATGAGACATTTTTCTGGACAGATTTACTCTGGAAATTCTTTTTTTCCAAAGGGTAATGTGACACATGTCTGTATTCCAGGCAATTGACTGAGACAGGAGATTGAGATGGAATGATTGAAAGTCAGGGAAACCTAGGCAACATAGCAAGTTCCAGGACAATTTGGCTAAATAGCAAGTTCTGTGTCAGCCTCAGCTAATAACAAATTTCAGACTGGCCTGCACTGCAAAGTAAGACTCTGCCTCAAAAATATCAATTAACTGATTACAAAATGTAAGCCTAAGAGTATTAAAGATAGAAAAGAATATTTCAACCTAAAATACAATCAATTTTTGAGCCATAACATCTTTTAAAACAGTTTCACTACTATTATTTTTATTATTCAAAACACATTTTTAAAATTTAAATACATTTTCATCATATTCTGGAGAGATAGCTCAGCCATTGAAAGGTTAGGCTCATGGCCAAAAATAGTCTAACAGCCATGGCATGTTTAAACCAAAACTCTAGTAAGAAAACATTCCTTTTAAGTGTTAGCATTTCCAGAATGCTTTCATCTTTGAAATTTGATGAACTTATGACTATTTTTTCTAATACTGGTGTTTATCTTTAATCAGGATATGTATTTTAAGAAGACCCATGTCTACAATGTAATCATCATATATATATGTATATATATGTATATATATCATATATAAAACTTACATACACATATGTGTAGCAGCAGTTAATGAACTTTTTTTGTTTGTTTGTTTTTTTTTTTTTTTTTTTTTTTATTATTAACTTGAGTATTTCTTATATACATTTTCGAGTGTTATTCCCTTTCCCCTTTCGGGCAAACATCCCCCCCCCCCTTCCTTATGGGTGTTCCCCTCCCAACCCTCCCCCATTGCTGCCCTCTCCCAGTCCCCTAGTTCACTAGGAGTTCAGTCTTAACAGGACCCAGGGCTTCCCCTTCCACTGGTGCTCTTACTAGGATATTCATTGCAACCTCTGGGTCCAAGTCAGGGTCGGTCATGTATAGTCTTTGGGTAGTGGCTTAGTCCTGGAACTCTGGTTGGTTGGCATTTGCTGTACATATGGGGTTCGGCTCCTTCAAAACTCTTCCAGTTCTTTTCTCTGATTCCCTTCAACAGGGGTCCCTGTTCTCAGTTCAGTGCTTTCCTGCTGGCATGCAGCCTCTGTATTTGCTGTATTCTGGCTGTGTCTCTCAGGAGCGATCTGCATTCACATTTTGATCATCCATCTTGAGTTTCATTTGTTCTAGGCATCTAGGGTAATTCAAGCATTTGGGCTAATAGCCACTTATCAATGAGTACATACCATGTATCTCTTTCTGTGATTGGGTTAGCTCACTCAGGATGATAGTTTCCAGTTCAACCATTTGCCTCTGATTTCCTAAAATTTGTTGTTTTTTGATAGCTAGTGATATTCCACTGTGTAGATGTACCACATTTTCTGTATCCATTCCTCTGTTGAAGGGCATCTGGGTTCTTTCCAGCTTCTGGCTATTATAAATAAGGCTGCGATGAACATAGTGGAGCACGTGTCTTTTTTATATGTTGGGGCATCTTTTGGGTATATGCCCAGGAGAGGTATAGCTGGATCCTCAGGCAGTTCAATGTCCAATTTTCTGAGGAACCTCCAGACTGATTTCCAGAATGGTTGTACCAGTCTGCAACCCCTCCAACAATGGAGGGAGTGTTCCCTTTCTCCCATCCCCTCATGCATTTGCTGTCACCTGAGTTTTTGATCTTAGCCATTCTCACTGGTGTGAGGTGAAATCTCAGGGTTGTTTGATTTGCATTTCCTTATGACTAAGATGTTGAACATTTCTTTGGGTGTTTCTCAGCCATTGGCATTCCTCAGCTGTGAATTCTTTGTTTAGCTCTGAACCCCATTTTTTAATAGGGTTATTTGTCTCCCCTGCTGTCTAACTTCTTGAGTTCTTTGTATATTTTGGATATAAGGCCTCTATCTGTTGTAGGATTGGTAAAGATCTTTTCCCAATCTGTTGGTTGCCGTTTTGTCCTAACCACAGTGTCCTTTGCCTTACAGAAGCTTTGCAGTTTTATGAGATCCCATTTGTCGATTCTTGATCTTAGAGCATAAGCCATGGGTGTTTTGTTCAGGAAATTTTTTCCAGTGCCCATGTGTTCCAAATGCTTCCCGAGTTTTTCTTCTATTAGTTTGAGTGTATCTGGTTTGATGTGGAGGTCCTTGATCCACTTGGACTTAAGCTTTGTACAGGGTGATAAGCATGGATCGATCTGCATTCTTCTACATGTTGACCTCCAGTTGAACCAGCACCATTTGCTGAAAATACTATCTTTTTTCCATTGGATGGTTTTGGCTCCTTTGTCAAAAATCAAGTGCCCATAGGTGTGTGGGTTAATTTCTGGGTCTTCAATTCTGTTCCATTGGTCTATCTGTCTGTCTCTGTACCAATACCATGCAGTTTTTATCACTATTGCTCTGTAATACTGCTTGAGTTCTGGGATAGTGATTCCCCCTAAAGTCCTTTTTTTGTTGAGGATAATTTAGCTATCCTGGGTTTTTATTATTCAGATGAATTTGCAAATTGTTCTGTCTAACTCTTTGAAAAATTTGGATTGGTATTTTGATGGGGATTGCATTGAATCTGTAGATGGGTTTTTGGTAAAATAGTCATTTTGCTATATTAATCCTGCCAGTCCATGGGCATGGGAGATCTTTCCGTCTTCAGGATCTTCAGCTGATTTCAACAGCAGGAGTCTTGAAGAGAGGTGAAGATGGATTGAACAGCATGTGTGAAAACATGGGCATGAAAAATTCTGGATCAGAATGCGACAAATGAGATCTCTAAAGTGACTGTGGTGACTGAATTGGGAAAAGTTACCAATCTGACAGATGAGCCTGTCAAATGCTGAGAACTGAAGTAGACAGGAGACAAACAGTAAAATGGGGTCAAGGCTGAGCAGAATTCACGGCTGAGGTGCAGGATGGCTGAAATGTTCAGCATGGATGATCATGCAGGCTGGCGGGACGTGCAGGCATGACTGTGGCCGGAAGGACTCAGGCAAGACTCTGAGAGGTACTAAAAAACAAATTTTAGGACAAACGTAACAGGTATTTTGACCGTGAAATTTTGAATAAAAATTATTTTGAGGCAGTGCTGGAAAAAATGTCCAGAAAAATGTGTTGGGAACATTCAACATTTTAATGGATGGAATAAAATGAGGACTCTGGTTTCGGCTTGATTACTTACTGTTTTCAGTTTTGACTGAAAGAGTTGGTACAGTGTTGTTAGTGCATGAGACAGGCAAGTTCACACACACACACACATCGTCAAGTGTGAACAGAATGATTGCAAACATGCCTGTTCTAGGATCGGGATGAGATTGCTCAGCACACACACACATGTGTGTGACAGCGATAATTCCGTGATGAGACTTGGACTATGGGCCGGGACGATTGCTTGCAGATGAGCCAGTGCAAGGAGGCGTGAGGTTGGCTGGCATGGATCACGTAAAGTTGAACAGTGGGACTGTGATTTGACCCGGAAGAGCCTAGTGAGCCCATGGAAGGACTGGGCAGGAGTTGAAAGGGCTGAAGGCTGGGCTGGCCAGCCAGGCACCAGGCAGACAGAGAGGACATGTCCAGCAACCGGAAGGTGTTTATCAGCCCCAGGCTCAATGATCTCATTTCCCTGGTGTGAAGTGATGTTTGAGTGAAGGTGAGCGGGACAGGTTCTTTGTAAAATATGAAACATGCAGGCATCTGAGAACATGAACAGTGTGGTGGTGGGAAGGTGTGGGCCCAGTGTGAGAAAGAGCATCGAGACAGGCTGTGTTTCTCAGTGGTGCGGAGGGAAAGGAGGATGCTGCAGGAGGTGGAGCATGGCGACGTGGAGGAAGTGAGGTGAAGGACAGGAAGACTGGACATGAGAGCTGAAGTGTGACTGATGATCCGTACCATGTGAGAACAAGGTGGTGTGTGTGTGCGCGAATCTATTCAGGAAAAAGGACAAGCGACTGTCTTTGAGACAGGACAGAGGAGTGCAGGGTTTCCAGAGCCAGCAGGAGCACAGCACGAAAAATGAGTGGAGTGAGGATTGTCAGGAAAGTAACATTGAATGTAAAATATCAAGAAGCAGTATATAAGAAGTGGCTCTGGCCAAAGTGAAAAAAGACAGGTTTGGGACTGAACCCAGAAAACAACGAGCAATAGGAAGACGATCAAAATACGATCCCCAAAGGTGCAGCCCCAACCAGGAGTGTTAATCACAAAACAAGCCATCTGATCTGCAGGATTCAGGGAGAAGGCACTGGCGGAAGGTGCAGAGATGAACGTGTGGGGCAGTGAGCGTGCAAGAAGGTTGAAAAAATGTGTGTGGCTCTGAAAGTGAAGGCTGAGAACTTTTTCTGTTGAAAGAATCGAGAGTGGCAAAACAGGGCTAAAAGAACAATGGAACTCTGCCTGAGTTGGTGCCATGTGGTGGCATCTGGCTGTCTAG